>NC_089753.1:59064408-59069408 GCF_040412425.1 Macrobrachium rosenbergii
ATTTCGGTAGTCATCTTTGGCGATATCTGGCGTTACCTTCCGTAGAGTTTTCAGTGGTCCATCTTCGTAAGGGGGAGGGAACTACTACAGAGACTGAATCATTACTGTAGGGGCGTCATCCTCATCCAATATCGAAGTGGTGCCAGTATGGGCGGTGGAACTGCTGACAGAAAAGCGACGATGGCATGGTCGCTCGTTCCCGCTGTTCCTCACCGGCGGAACCATCATCTCATGTGATGCAGTGGAAAGGGGAAACCTTTTTCTGACCAAATCTTTTCGTTTTAAGTTTCTCTCAGACCTTTCCTAAGTCATTAGACCTTGACTTTTGGGTGTCGGGGGCCTGAGGGAGGTTGGAGGAACCCAGGGCTTTCCTCCTTCTATCGTTTCCTCACTCTCAAAGTCCCTACTTGTTGAATAGAGGCACTCTATACCTCCTCCTCCTACTCCGTGGTGTGGCTTAGAGAATTCCCTTTGATGTTTTGTCGGACTCCAACCGAATGGTTCTCAACTTTGTAAACATTTTGCCTTTTTTATTTTCTGGGCCCTGGCTGCCTGCCTGGCTCGGGCCGGGTTCTGGGGCCGGCCGGGTCCGGATTCTGGGGCTGGGAGAGAGATGTGGGGTTCTAGTTGCTGAAACTAAGCACAAAAAAAGCTTCAGTTTCCGTTTCAGTTTCAATGATTAAGATCCACGGAAACTAAACGTAACTTTTTTTCGTAGTATGATAATTAATTTCAAACTTGACCACGCTTTCGCGTTTGTGTGTGTGTGCGTGTATGTTAGTCGTAGTACACTAAAACAAACAAATATAAACGTGTGAGTGCCTTAGCGTATCATATAACCTTGATCTTTAAACGCAGCCGCTACAGCTGCTGCAGAGAGAATCACAGAAAGAGCTTAAATAGTTAACCGAAAGTCGAACCACAGCGAGACACACGCGAGAGAGATTCTCTGGAAACCCGAAATCAATAATATAAATTGATTTTCCCTGTCGCAAATGTTTCCTATGCAACGATACTCCGTGCGACAGGAAGAAGGGGAGAGGAGGAGGGTAGGGAAACCTCGCAATTAACAAGAAACACACGCACGCACAAACACCCACAAAACACAACACAACGACGAGAAGAAGAAGAAAAGGAAGAAGAAGCCGTGTGTCTCTCTCTCCCGCGCGCCCGGCAGAAGAAGAAGAAGAAGGAGGAGGTTGCTGTTGTTGATGGCACGGCGCTCGCTCACACAACACACGTACTCGCCGTCCCGAGTCTAGAGGACCACTCGTCGGCGGAATCGGACCGACGTCCGAGAGAGGGTCTTCCTCTCTCTCTTCTCTCTCTCTCTCTCGCTCGCGCCTTGGTTCCTGCTGCGCACGCGTAGGGGCCAACTCGACTTCAACATCATCCATCCGTCGGCCGGACAAAAGCACAGCTCTAGCTCGGGCGGTCTTTCGCGTGTAGTGTCTTTTTGCTTGGCGACAGCGAGGTCCTCCTCTTCTCCTTGTTTATTTTTTTTTTCTTTGAGTAGCTTTTTCCTCTTTTTCTTTGAGTAAGTGAAGGCAGATTGTTGTATGATTCTCCGGGTCAAATTCTTCTTTCCCTGTTTCTTTGAGGGGATTTTTCCCTTCATTTTCTTTGAGTAGGTTTAAGCAGATTGTTTTATGACTCTTCTGGCTAAATTCTTCTTCTTGTAGTTTTCTTGTGGTAGCTTTTGTCTTTCTCTTTATCTTTGAGTAGCTTTTGTTGGTCTCTTTCTGTAAGGCTTATGTTGCTTTCTCTCTTTTTCTTTGAGTTTCCTCTCTATTTCTTAACGTTTTCCTCTTTTTCTTTCCTCTGTTTTTCTTTGAGTTTTCCTTTCTCTATGTATTTGAGTTTTTCTCTCTTTTCATTGGGTTTTTTCTTTTTCATTGGGTTTTTCTCTCTTTTTTACGAGTTTTCCTCTCTTTTTCTTTCACCTTCCTCTTTTTTCTTTGGGTTTTCCTCTCTCTTATTCTTTAAGTTTTCTCTCTTTTTTATTTTCTCTCTGTTTGAGTTTTCTCTTTTTTTGGGGTTTTCTCTTTTTTCTTTCAGTTTTCTCTCTTTTGGAGGGTTTCCTCTCTTTTTTCTTTGAGTTTTCTCTATTTTGGGAGTTTTCCTCTTTTTTTCCACTGAGTTTCCTCTTTTTTTCTTTGAGTTTTCTCCTTTTTTTAAATTTTCCTCTCTTCTTTTACTAAATTCCACTCCTTTTCTTTGAGTTTCCCTCTCTCCTATTACTTGAGTTTTCTCTCTTTTTTCTTTGAGTTGTCCTGTCTCTTTTTCCTTGAGTTTTCTCTCTTTTTTCCTTGAGGTATCTCTATTTTTCCTTGAGATTTCTCCCTTTTTCTTTGAGTTTTCTATCTTTTTCTTTAAATTTTCCCCCCTTTTTCCTTGAGTTTTCCTATCTTTTTCTTTAAGTTTTCTCTTTTTCCTTGGGTTTTCTTTCTGTTTCTTTGATTTTTTCTCTCTTTTTCTTTGAGTTTTCCTGTATATTTTTCCTTGAGTTTCTCTTTTTTCCTTGATTTTTCTTTTTTTTCCTTTGGTTTTTTCTCGTTTTCGTTGAGTTTTCCTTTGTCTTTTTCATTGAGTTTTCTCTTTATTTCCTTGATTTACCTTTCTTTTTCTTTGATTTTCTCTCTCTTTTTCCTTGAGTTTTCTCTTTTTCCTTGAGTTTTCTCTCCTTTTCTTTGAATTTTCCTGTCTCTTTTTCCTTGAGTTTTCTCTGTTTTCCATGAGTTTTCCTGTCCTTTTCTTTAAGTTTTCTCTCTTTTTCCTTGAGTTTTCCCTATTTTTCTTTGAGTTTTCTCTTTTTCCTTGAGTTTTCTCTATGTTTCTTTGATTTTTTCTCTCTTTTTCTTTGAACTTGCTCTCTCTATCTTTGAGTTTTCCTGTACCTTTTTCCTTGAGTTTTCTCTCTTTTTCCTTGACTTTTATCTCTTTTTCTTTGGGTTTTCCTTTCTCTTTTTCCTTGATTTTTCTCTCTTTTTCTTTGAGCTTTCCTCTCTTTTTCTATGAATTTTGCTCGCTCTCTTTTTCTATGAATTTTGCTCTCTCTCTTTCTATGAGTTTTTCTCCCTCTTTTTCAAGTTTTCCTCTGTTTTTCTTTGAGTTTTCTTTTTTTGAGTTTTCATCTCTCTTTTTCTTTGAATGTTCCTCTCTTTTTTGTTAAGTTTTCTCTCTCTTCTTCTTTGAGTTTTTTTTCATTGAATTTTTCTCTTTTTTTTTTCCTCTCTTTTTCTTTCCTCTCTTCTTCTTTTCTCTCTTTTTCTTTGAGTTTTCCTCTCTTTTCTTGTCCTCTGTTTTTGTGGAGTTTTCCTCCCCTTTTCTGTGAGTTTTGCCTTTTAAAAAGAGGCAGAGTATATGAATCAGGGAAGACAGATGAAGACAGAGAAATCCAAATCCGACTGACTATCGAGATTGCGACGCCCGCAAATCACCTGAATATATCTCCATTTAAAAGTTCTGATCAACAACTCAGCCTCCTGAGTTTATTCTGAATATTCAACGGGGAGTTATTTTTTCTCTGTATCGATTTCGGCCGGTTTCCGACTTTTTAACGACAGGTTGTTGATATATAGGGGTTTGTTAAAGGATATTGTTTTCTGGGAAAAAATTTTTGTTCAGTGACCTTTTTTTGTGACGCCAGAGCATTTTTCGGCCAAAAATGGCCATTTTCAAAATGCATCTCCTCCTTTGCTTTTTGGTTTTAAGGGATGAGATTTGTACCAAAAACACATATGGACCTTCGATACAAAGCCGGGGATTTTTTTTTTCAATTATTTTTCGAGATATGAATTTATTTTTTTAATGAAATTTTCGGGAAAAATTACAGCCAAAAAAAAAAAATTGCCAAAAATCAGAAACTCAAAATATTAAAAATCCCCGGCTTTGTTTTAATCTACCATGTTTCCCCATGTTATATTTAAAATTTCATTTAGATTGGTCCAATACTAAGGGAGGAGATGCATTTTAAAGGCGAAAAACTTATGTTTTGAGAAACGGGCCTTCAAAGTTTTAGTTACATAAAAAAAGTAAAGGGACTTCAAAGACTTGTTACAATTAATTCTATGGTTTTAATTTTTATTTTTGGGTATTAATTAATCAAAATGATTATTAAGAATATTAATTGATTATTTATTACCTAAGACACATTCTTATAAATTTTTGTTCCTGGTCCCCCTGTCTGATCTTTGCAAGAGTATTATTAGGTATCATAGTTGCCTACACTTTTTATTAGTGTCTCGAATCCATCCCTTTGACAAATGGATCCTAGGAATTACTTTACATTCACAATTAGGGATTCGTGATTCAAGTAATTCATCAAGTCTTGCTTCACTTATTATGATCATTTTATTTTCAGGATCGTATCCGAGCTACTGCTTTTTTTCTAAAATATCTTTGCCCTTTGGTAGTGACGAACAAATAAAAAGGCGTTTAGGGGTGGATGTGGTTGGTCTCTGGTCAGCAGAGATCGCTGCCTGCGCCGTTTGACGGGCGACAGCTCTCTCTCTCTCCATCGCTCCATTCCCCTCTCTGGCACTAATTTCTTGAACTCTTTCTTCTACTTCTCGCTTGGACTTTTCCACTTGGCTTTTCCGCATTCTAGAATCATGAAGTGAACTCTTGGACCTTTTAGGCACGGTGCGAAAATACAGAGTTCAGTCAAGGCTAGGATGCATGAAAACGTGTCCTTCTAGCTTGGAAGTTTATAGGAAACTCGGCCAAGTCGGCGTCATGGTATATGCGTTGTCATCCATTAGGAATAACTAAAAAGGTGCCGAGTAGGATATTATTGACATTATACATTTCATTTAAAGGAAGTTTTTGTAATATAATCGCAAAAACTATACCAGACTTAATCATTTGCGCTACTGGTGTTTTATGGGTATATAGTTATTGTTACATTTTAGGCCATAACTAGAGAAATACGGCAAATTTTAGCATAATATTTCGTGGACACATTCTTGAACCCTATACGAAGCCATAGAATTTTTTCA
>NC_089753.1:59071908-59074408 GCF_040412425.1 Macrobrachium rosenbergii
ACTGACCATCAGTGTGTCACGGCAAGCAAACTTAATTAACAGAAGCATATTGAGTTTGTTTGTTTTGAAATTTTACTTTATTCTTGAAAGGCGAGTTGCCTTAGGAGTGTTTACTCTCTTAGTAATATATATATATATATATATATATATATATATATATATATATATATATATATATATATATATATATATATATATATATATATATATATATATATATATATATATATATACATCTATATATACACATATGTGTATACAGTATATGTAAATATATATGCATATATGTGTATGTATATATGCATATATTTATATTATATATATATATATATATATATATATATATATATATATATATATATATATATATCCCTACTGAATTCAATAACATTCTTTGTAGTGACTATCTTTTCATCTAGACTTCGAATCATTCTATACCTCTCTTTTTCTCCTCAGGCAAAGCTTCTCAGGAGCAATGAAAATTATTCACGTTTCTTTCCATTTACCCATTCTAGTCGATGAACTATTTCCTCACCTATTGGAGGCGTCTTCAGGATAAATTACAAATCAACATCTCTTGTTAAAATACAACTATAGTGCTTGCAATATGTTTGTAATCCAACCAGAGTTTTAAAGGGTGTTATAATTGCAGTAAAATATTCATCATCGCTACATATTTGATAAAATAACTGGTTCTCATATATTATTCGAAATACAAACTGTAGATTTATAATTATCATATCCATTCCTGAAAGTTTTTACGATCCAAAATAATTAGTAATATTATTATTGTCTTTTTGCACAAACGTGAAATATACTATTTGCAATAAAGACGGTAGATTTGTAATTGTTAGAATTCATTCCTGAACCTTTTTACGATGTAAAACTGTTATTATTATTATTATTATTATTATTATTATTATTATTATTATTATTATTATTATTATTATTATTATTACGAAGGAAAAAGACCCTCTTTGAGGCAAGTTTTGTTGAATAAAATGGCTGCATTTTGCTAATTTATTTTATACTGAGTTTTCTCAATTCTTCTAATAATTCGCTTTTCCTGCGCATCAAATATTAGTCAATAATTGTCCAGTGTTCATATCTCGTTGAATGAAACAACATATTTCTTACAGTAGAAATTCTTTATTTTAAAGCATTACAGCAGGTTACTGAAGCCTGGGATGTAAATCCGTAGAATCTCCTGATGGTATTTTCGGTGGTATTTCTTCTTTTTTCTTTTTCTGGCGTCCGTCAGGTATTTTTAGTACTTATTATGTCGACATGTTTCGACCAGCTCGACTGTGATCTTCTGGACGTTGGGATGAGTCTGGAGACACAGGGCGCTCGTGGCGGTATATAGAGGGGTCTAAGATCAGGTCGATTTTTCATTGGCTGCCTGAGGCGATTCTCCTCGGGCGAAGTCTCCTCTCGCGCGGTAATGGTTGTTTGCGCTCTTGCGTGCGTGCGCTGGAGTGCGCGGTAATGAGTGTATTATTCGGGGGGTTGCTGCCCGCAGATGGACATTCCTGACTGGTTCGCACATCCGGAGTGCCAGTAGGTGCCACCCTTCGCGCCGATGTCGGGAGGAGGGAGGTCTCCTGTGTGGTATTGGGACTCGGCTTCTCTCTCCCGATGTGTAGGGCTTCCAGGAGGCGTAGGCGGTGATGGTCGGTCGCTTGATCTATTATCTCTACGTTAGGGATAATGTCATTCCTCTTTCTTCCCAGGTTATGGGCAGTCCTGGCGTGGTTAAATATGGCACCCTCCTGGCCAAGTCAGGAGATCCTCTTGGAGAAGCGCATGGTAGTCATGCAGATGTGAGAGCCTGCGCACTCTCGGACGGGGCATTTGTATCGGTAGACTACGTTGGTTTTCTTCAAGGGATCCTGCTTGAGGGGGGCCGGGTTATTTCTCATCACCAGGCTGCTGTTTTCTTATTCCTGTAGAATATGAAGAATTTAATTTTACCTTCAATGACGGTCCTGAGGGCGCGTTCGTCTTCTTTATATCCTTTATGGAATTTTCCTTGGTAGAAAAGTTTGATGTCATCAGAGGTGTCGGGGCGAGTTCCTGATGGTACCATCTGTCCACGGCTCCTCTAATGCGCTTGTCTACCTCCCGATTCGTGTGTCCGTTATCGATGAGGGTCTAGGCAGCACGTTCCAGCTCTCCATTATTATTATTATTATTATTATTATTATTATTATTATATTATTATTATTATATATTATATATATATATATATATATATATATATATATATATATATATATATATATATATATATATATATATATATATATATATATATACATTACTACCTTTCACATAAATGTGAGATATACTATTTTCAATACAAACACTAGATTTACATTTATTATATCCATTCCTGAAGCTATTTACGTGTAAAATAATTAATAACATTATTAATCATTTTTATTTTGCACAAACGTAATATATACGAACGTGACTTGACCCGTTAACTCGTCCCAAC
>NC_089753.1:59079408-59179408 GCF_040412425.1 Macrobrachium rosenbergii
TCCCCTCCTTTGTTTGTTGCATCTGCCGTCAGTCATGACAGCCCCGTCCTGAGTATGTCCCTCCTTCTGCATAACGACCCACCCGGGTCGGTTTACACCTCCCATCGCGACCGTGACAGGGCGGCTCTGTTTTGCTGGCGGGGTTGTTACGCGGGGGCAACCCATCAGGTGGCTTGGAGAGGGATCGGACCTCACGGTGAAAAAAAAAAATCAAATAATAATTTTTTTCTTTTAGGTGGGGAGGTACAGTCACGTTAAGTGATGGTTTTGCGGGAACTGCTGCTATCGGCCAATTCCACGACCTCGTTCAAGAGACGCTTGGCATTGCTGTCTCTTACCTTCAAGATTTTTTTGTTTTGATGTTCTCCTCCCGGTGAGCTGCCGTTTTTCTACACCATGCCTGTCGAGGACCTCGGGTCTGGCACAACACCTAGGGCGGCAAAGGTCAGTCGTCCAGCCAAGGGGCGTGAGAGCAGCAGCAGGCAGTTTTGGAGTCGACGTTGGTCCCGAGGTTTATGAGCAACAACTGCCTGCACGCCTCAACGAAGTGGAGCACGCCATCGTAGAGGGTGGAGTGTGACCATGCAGGATGATGCTGTGTGACCACGAGCTGCTCATCTTTGATGACAGCGTGAGGCTGTCCTGGCCAACGTCCCCATCACGGCACCAGGGTTTTCTGGTTGATGGGTTTTTGTCCCTGTTGTAGGTGTCAGCTGAGGGCTGTCTTGGTGCCCTGATGGAGGACGTATGTTTGTTTTTTTCTGCCTGCTGTTGTTTATTTTTGCCACCTCGTTTTTTCTCTACCAGCGTAGGTATTTTGTTTGATTTAAAACTCGATTTTGTTTAGCGCCCTGCCTTTTGTTTCATTTTGTATTTATGGTTTTATCTTTTTGCCAGACCTGACTCACTTTTGTAAATAAATTAATTTTAAAGCTCATTTTATTGTTTTTGTTGTTTTCAAATCCTTTGTTGAGGCTGCATCTGCCGTCATGTCACTGGGGACAGCCCCGTCCTGGTATGTTAACTGCTGGGAACCACGCACCACACCATAACGTACAACCCACCAACGGTGGTTACGGTTAATAATAAGTCATAATAACAATAATAACCGCCGAGGACTAATAAACATCAACTGCCGGGTCCTCCCGTGGGTAATAATAATAATAATTCAAACCAAGTCTTTGCAATCAGTTGAAAAAGTTGGCTCCATCTTATGATCGCCCTTTAATCTCTGCAGGGATTTGAAGTTACAATAAACTGGATGACCAGTGCCACATCAAAACCAGTGGACACAAGCCTCCGTCAGGCCACTAATAGACCAAATTCCACTTAAGGTTACTGATAATTGCGCATTTGGCTGTTCTTTTGTTCTTTCTCAGAGCAGAGAACCTTGAGGTGCAGCATGTATAGTAGTTTGTCCAAAAGATTTAAGTTCCACTAATAGCTCATTCACCAAATCTTTTACCTCTGCAGTAAATAACTCAGTCTGTTGACTGTTTAGCCTTCAGTTATGAATGATGAGTCACACTTGTGGCTCCAGTGGCGGTCAGCCCAACTAGTTGGCTCAACGGAACTCCAGAACATATACTTGTTGATTGTGTCCTTAGGACGACATAAACATGTTTCTTATTCACAGGCATCAAGACTGATACTTCTCTGATAATAATCGATTTTAAGTATAATCTTCACTATTTTATTGAAGAATGGAGCAATTCCTTACATGATATTAAACCGCCATCTGTTTTCAGCAGTAAGGGTTTCTAGACTTTTAGTCTAATGACAGCAAAAGACATAGACCTAGGCTTGGACTAGCCTAGGCCTATGCCCAGTAACTGCTCTTTTTTCATTAATCTATTTTTCTTTGTTAGTATTTGTACTTTCGTCCAGTTAAAATTATTCAATGAGGCAAACATTTTACTTCAATTCTTAAAAGTCTTTATATTTACTTTTCAACTTAAAAGAATCATTTTTATGTTTTCCATCACGATGGTTCATTTGTTTACAAAAGTCTAATTTGGGAATATACAGCAGTTTTCTTGTGATGGTACCTTATAGTTCAAGTCAACATAATGAGGTGCCTGTGTACACAAAGTTAAATCAATTCTCCAGTCAGTTTCTCACTTGGGGAGGGTATTGCCATCAGTGCACCTCAAGCGATGCGCTGTAGGCAGTACTCAAGGTTTTTTGCAATGTCCCTTCAGCCCCTAGCTGCAACCCTTTTCATTCCATTTCCTGTGCCGCCGTTCACATTCTCTTCCTTCCATCTTGCATTCCACCCTCTCCTAACAGTTTTTTCACAGTGCAACTGCAAAGGGTTTTCCTCCTGTCACACCTTTCAAACTTTTTAACTCTCAATTTCCCTTTCAGCACTGAATGACATCATCATAGGTTCCAGCGCTTGCTTGGCCTTTGGCCTAAATCTAATATTCTAATTCCAATTCCAGCCAATTTCTTGCCACTTTTTCACAAATCTCAAAGTAAATACGGAAACACGTTTAAAAAATGGCAGAATAATCAGACAATCAGATAATTCTATTCTGACCAACAAACGAGTTCTCAACACATTCAAAACTAACCGAATAATCAGACAATCAGCTAATTCTATTCTAATTCAAAGTCCCAGAGATGAGTTCTCATGCACCTTTGTCCTTTTCATACCCAGAAAAGAAAAAAAATGAAAAAGGAAAAAAAAGTCATATATTCTTTGAAGCCCTATCAAAGCCTTCCATCTGACGAAATCGATGGATTTCAGAAGCACTGCAACCATCAAAGCAAGGGCTCAAGCAAGCACAGTGCTTGTGTCATGACGCGATTAAATATTTTTTTCGAATAATGGCGATATCTATTTCATGCCTTTGATTATTTGCGTAGATCTCTTATTTTATTTTTTAGTTGGTCAATTAGTGGAAATATATTTTATTCGTTTGTTCTAGTTGTTGAAGAAAGAAAGGGCCAGGTTCCCTAATTATTCATTTGTTTTTGTTATTGAAAAAATAAAAGGCTTAGATTTCAGTTTATGACAAGGGGATTGCTTACACCCACATGCATTTGTAATTAAGGTTTAAAAGAGGGATTTATATTTGGTGAATATTGGCGATATTCTTTTGTTTTTCCCTTTATATATCGATATGGAATGACTTTTCAAAGTCATCTCTCTCTCTCTCTCTCTCTCTCTCTCTCTCTCTCTCTCTCTCTCTCTCTCTCTCTCAGCTTTCCTGTTTAAATTAAATCTTTTTTTTAGAATCTATGGTTAAATGAAGATACGTATATTTAGATTTGCCTTTTTATATTATATATATATATATATATATATATATATATATATATATATATATATATATATATATATGTATATATATATATAAATAGGGTAAATCCCCTATAATATACGTATCTTCTTTGAATATTGATTCTCAACAAAAGATTTAATTTAAAACAGAAAGGCGTGGGCTGACCGCCTTTACAAGAGAGAGAGAGAGAGAGAGAGAGATAGAAATAGAGAGAGAGATTTGAAAAATATGATTCCATAATGATATATATAGATATATATATATATATATATATATATATATATATATATATATATATATATATGATATTTGAAAAAATATGATTATATATATAATGATATATATATATATATATATATATAAAGGAAAACAAAAAATAACAAAAGAATAACCAATATTTGCCAAATACGAATCGATCTTTTAAACTTTGATTAGAAACATTCGTGGGTGTAAGCACTCCCCTTGTCCTAGATTGACCCCTTGTCCTAGATTGACACTGAGCCTTTCATTGTCTTTTTGATAACTAGAACAAATGAATAATCAGTTTTTCCACTGCTAATTGATCAACCAAAAAATTAAAGAAACGAGGCCTACGCAGATAATGAAAGTCATGAAATGAATATCGCCATTATTCGTAAAATATTTTAATCTCGTCATGACACAAGCACTTTGCTTGCTTGATCCCTTCCTTTGATGGCTGCACTGCTTCTGAAATCGCCTGTCGGTTTTGTCAGATGAAAAGGTTTGACAGAACTCAAAGGATATATATGACCTTTTTTTGTCTTTTAATTTGTTTTTTATTGTTTTTTTCTGGGTATGAAGAGGACAAATTTGTTTGAGAACTCATCTCAGCTCTGGGACCTTAAATCAGAATAGAATTATCTCGACTGTTTTTTTGTTGTTCTGCCATTTTATTAATTTGGTGTCTCGTGTTTTTTCGTGAGATTATTATTATTATTATTATTATTATTATTATTATTATTATTATTATTATTATTATTATTATTATTATTATTATTATTATTATTATTATTATTATTCAAAAGTTGAACCTTATTCATATGGAACAAGCCCACCACGGGGGCCATTGACTGGAAATTCACGCTTCCAAAGAATATTATGATGTTCATTTGAAAGAAATAAAAGAAAGTAAACACACACATACTCACACATATATATATGTGTGTGTATGAGTGAGTGTGTATAGTATCTTTCCTACCAGAAATTAGGGCAAATTGTTAAACTAATTTTACTCTTACATCGGGCTAAATAATACACCAATTACATTATATGGTGTTCTACGGTTTACTATTAAAGATTCTATAATTAGTGAAGCATTGTATTATATATGTATGGATGTATTATACAAATGTATGTATGTATGTATGAATGTATGTATGTATGTATGTATGTATGTATGTATGTATGTATGTATGTATGTATGTATGTATGTATGATGTATGTATGTATGTATGTATTATGTATGTATCCGTTGACATTCCCAGAGTTTCAAGTTGTCCCGTCAAAGAGAGAGAGAGAGAGAGAGAGAGAGAGTGGCTAGATTTCGGTTGAATATTCCGTTTTTCAAGTACCAAAACATCATCTCCAGTCACCTGATATTGTGCCCTGGAGGGAATCTCTCTCTCTCTCTCTCTCTCTCTCTCTCTCTCTCTCTCTCTCTCTCTCTCTCTCTCTCTCTCTCTCTCTTAAGGTGACCCAGATTTCAGAGACGATCTCTGGTATCATTCTTCTTCTTCTTCTTCTTCTTCTTCTTCTTCTTCTTCTTCTTCTTCTTCTTCTTCTTCTTCTTCTTCTTCTTTTATATTTTATTTTTTCTTTCGTCCTAATATTCTTTCTTCAGTTTCGTAATCTACGTTGCTTTGATTTTGTTGACATTTACTTCTTCCACTTTAAATGATACCGCTGGTCTAGAATTGGTATTATTTACTCTCCATCTGTCCTTAGCCTCTTCTTACAATTTTAAATCATTCCTCTGGTCTAAAATTGGTATTGTTTACTCTCCTTCTGTCCTTAGCTGTTTCTTATTCTTTTCAAGTATAAAAAAGACTTGTTTTCATTAATGATCCTTATATACCTTTTTGGAATTTCCCTTAACCTGGTCTTCTCGTAAACAGAATAATGCCTGCTATTCCGGCACGCTTTGAAAAGTTCCCTATCATAGTTTTATTTTAAGCCTAACCATCAATTTTCAAGTATATTATTGATACCTGTGAGCTATTTGTTAGCTCAAGGTCCTTGCACTTAACTGGTATCCCGTGGCATTAACCGATCTACGTACTGACCAGGCTTGATATAACACAATTACGTTCGTCGGAAGACTGACATAGCATAAACACAAGCTTCAGAACTGATACTCTTTGCTCATATCAGTCCTATGTAGATAACAGTGATTTATTACATTTTGGCCAGTTAAAATAAACAAAAAAAATCTTTAACTTATTTTCTAAAGCCCAAGATGTAGGGAATATTAAACAGTTAATTATCGGAACGGTTCTTTGCAAATTTGCCGAGATAGCTCTCCGTTTCATGGTATTTACCCTACATATAGGCTTCTTATGTGGCTTTTCTGCAGAGAAAATTCTAGATTATAATTGTGTATATTGCCTGTATTTGCTAAAACTACGAAACGAGACTCGCGTGACCCTGCTCAGTAGGCTACCAATGCATTTGCACCTTGTTTAAGTTACTGAAGGATTAGGAATATAATGAAATAGTTTTGTCACAGCCGAAACAAAATCCCCCTCGAAAAAATTATTTTTTGAACGTACGTAAGAAAAAACAATAGTGCAATGTCCCCGCTCAATGTGTTCTCTGGGGAGAACATCCCGTTTTCTGCGGTGCCTTTCCGCGACCTAAGGTCGAGCAGAATATATATTTATCATCACAGTTATAGACTATGTATATATTGTCTTTCCAAGCAATCATTTATTATGTACAAGTAACAAGATATTTATTTCATATGTCAGACATTGTTTATCACTCTGTTCTCTGTATAAACCTGTCCTGTTTTTAAGGAACTAGTTTGACCTCAGGTCACCTGTAAATCTTTGTATCAGAGGTCTCTGCGCACTACGCAGACGTCCACAACACACTTTATAAGCAGCTACTTTTTATCAATAAATCAGCAGTGCTTGTCTCCCTGCTCATTACTTCGCACCTCTCTCACAGTGGTGACTCCCGGAGTGGTTCTTGGAAGCCATTAACGGACCCAAACGGCGACTAAGTCTTGGCCCAATGAATCTAATCCACGCCCCTAACGGACTAACTATGGCGCTCTAACAAAGAATTCGGGCGTTAACCGACCCTCGTCGGCAGGTCCCCAGCGTCATTAGCGGACCCACACGGCACGCTCCCCCAGCGTGTATTGGCGTGAGTGTTCCCAGAGAACTCCAAGTGAGAGCGCGAAGAGAGCATGGACAGAGACATTCCCAACCATGTACAAATTACTGCGAACCTCTCGGAAGCAGACACCTCCCTCTCGCAACCACCCCCCCCACGCGCACCTCCACACCGGTACTGCCGCCCCAGGCGACAGCTCCCGACCAACCAAAGATGGCCCTTAACATAAGGCTGCCGCCATTCACCAGGGAGAACGCAGTGTCTTGGTTCTACAGGGTCGAGGGGCAATTCAGAATAGCGGGCCTGACTGACAAGGTGTTGACGGCGGACATTGCCATTAACGCCCTCCCGGAGGAAACTTATAAGAAGATCGCCTCATGGTTGATGACAACGACAGTCCCCGCCACCTTCCAAGAACTGAAATCCACTCTCGTCGAGACCTGCTCCCTGCCGGTCTCCGAGAGAGCTGCCTGTGCCCTCGACCTCGCCCTTAACCCCAGCAGGAGGGAAATCTCTTAGAAGTATGGCACGCCCTCCAGGACCTTCTCCTCCTCCCTGAGACTGACAGCAGGCGCAAGGAAATCAGTCTGTCGAGGGAGATCTTCCTGCAGCAGCTATTGCCAGAGGTCCGAGGGCAAATCACGGACGCATACACCCTGCCAGTTGAGGACCTAATCAGGAGTTCCCGGAGGTCTTCAAACCAGAGCTCCGCCAGATGCCCAGAACTCCTGCCAAACACGGGATATACCACCATATTGAGACGAAGGCCCCCCCCACGCAAGTGAAGTTCTGATAACTTCACCGCAGCGCCTTCAGGAGGCCAAAAAGGCCTTCATGGAAATGGAAAGGATGGGCATATGCAAAAAGGCTCCCAGCCCGTGGGCTTCCCCTCTTCACATGGTGCAGAAAGCGGACGGCACCTGGAGGCCCTGCGGCGACTACAGGTGGCTGAACCTGGCAACATAACCAGACCATTACCCTCTGCCGAACATGCAGGATCTGACGGCCTCTTTCCACGGAGCCAGGATATTCTCCAAAATGGACCTACTAAAATCTTATTTTCAGGTCCCAGTAGCTCCGGAGGACATCCCCAAGGCCGCCATCGTCACGCCCTTCGGGTACTATGTCTTTGCTTTCTCCACCTTCGGCCTGAGGAATGCGGGCGCGACCTTCCATAGGTTGATGGACAGCATCCTGGGGGACCTGGACTTCTGCGTCTACTACGTCAACGATATCCTGATTTTTTCCTGGTCCCGGGAGGAACACCTGCGACACATCCCGAAGGTCCTGCAGCACCGACAGGAGAATGGCCTCGTCGTCAGGTTTGACAAATGCACCTTCGGCGTTGAGAAGGTGGGGTTCCTGGGCCACGAGATATCCCCAGAGGGCGTCCGCTTGATGTCATCGAAGGTCGAAGCCGTCGAGAAGTTCCCCACCCCTACCTCCATCAGGGCCGTACAAGAATTCCTCAGGATGGTCAACTACTACAGAAGATTCATCCCGGGGATTGCTCACACCATGGTCCCCCTGACGGAGGCCTTGAAGGGACAACCAAAGACCTTAGTGTGGGGACCCGACCAGCAGAAGGCTTTCCTCCTGACGAAGGCCTCCCTTGCCAATGCAACATCTTTGGCCCACCAGGATCCCAGCGCTCCCCTCCAACTGACGACGGATGCCAGCAATGTCGCTTGCGGAACACTCCTGGAACAGATCATTAGAGGGACCCCTCAGCCCATCGCCTTCTTCAGTAGGAAGCTAAACCCCACCGAGTCCCACTACAGCACCTTCAACCGAGAACTCCTCACGGCATACCAGGCAGTACGGCACCTCAAGTTCCTCCTGGAGGGGACGCCCTTCACAATATGGACCGACCACCAGCCGCTGGTCCACGCCTTCACGAAGCTGGGCGACGCATGTCTTCTAGGCAGCAGCGGCACCTCGCAGCCATCGTGGAGTTCACTTGCACCATCGGGTACCTCCCCGGCAGGAAGAACCCGGTAGCCGACGCCCTCTCGAGGATCGAGATCGATTCCGTACCGCTCAGGATCGATTACGAGGACCTCGCCTGCGAACAAGCTGCTGACCCTGAGACCCCAGCCTACCGTACAGCCATCACAATGCTGAAGTGGAAGGACGTGCCCTTCGGCTCAAAAGGATCAACATTACTGAGCTACATTAGTACCGGACGCACCCGCCCGCTAGTACCCACCTCCAGACGTCAGTTGGTTTTCGACATCATCCACTGCCTATCCCACCCCTCTGGAAGGACAAGAGCCAGACTGCTGATAGAAGAGTTCGTCTGGCACGGCATGCAAAAGGACGCAACGGCCTGGGCAAGATAATGTATGCAGTGTCAGACAAGTAAAGTAGGGAGGCACACCGAATCGGGAGTGGGTGAATTCCCCCAGCCAAAGAGACGTTTTGGGCACATCCACGTCGACGTAGTAGAACCACTTCCCCCATCAGGAGGAGCCAGATACCTACAGACAGTCGTCGACCGCTCCACCATATGGCCCAAAGCCACGCCCATGGAAGAAGCCAACTCCAGTGCATGCACGGAAGCCCTCCTCTCCAGCTGGATCAGCCGGTTCGGTGTCCCGGACGACATAACAACAGACAGGGACGCCACTTTCCTGTCCGAGCTGTGGACCACCCTGGCACGTCTAATGGGGACCACTCACCACAGCACCACCACCTACAACCCTGCAGCTAACAGAATGGTGGAAAGATTCTACAGGTCTCTGAAGGCGTCCCTCTTGGCTCATTGTTCTGCTGAAAACTGGAAGTACCAGCTACCCTGGGTCCTCCTCAGGTTGAGAACCTTCCCCAGGGCCAACGGCAGCCCCTCCTCAGCAGAAAAAGTCTACGGGGAGACTCTGGTAGTCCCAGGGGAACTCGTCACAGAGAACAGGGACGACATAGGAATACAAAGGCTCCGAAACAAGGTTGGAAAATTCACCCCCTGCCAGAGGACATTCACCGACAGGACGTCCCCCTTATGCCCACCGAGATGTCCTCCTCCACCCACGTCTTCGTCAGGGACGACGCCGTACACCCACCCTTGACTAGACCCTACAGGGGACCTTTCCTAGTCCTGGAAAGGAACAAGAAGACACTCCGAATATCCATCCATGGGCGGGAAGACTAGGTGTCAATAGATCGTCTCAAACCCGCATTCCTGGAGGGGGGCAATGAAGGAGGACACCAAGATCTCCTGCAGGATATGGCAGCCCCTCAAACAACCCCGGTCTCAGAAAGGAGGCGAGGGCGGGAAGGAGGCGAGGGCGTCCCCGGAAACCCCAGAAACCTAACGAAAATACACCCCAACAAACCACTAAAGAGGACATCGGGGAAGGCGACCACCCTCTCCAGATGACATCAAGAAAGAGAGGCCCCCTTCGTCACCCCAGAAGATACCTGGTTTAATCAGATGTTGCCCCCGTCTTGAGGGGGTTGGGGGGGAGTATTGTAAAGTCCCCGCTCAACGCATTCTCTGTGGAGAACATCCCGTTTTCTGCGGTGCCTTTCTGCGACCTAAGGTCGAGCAGAATATATATTTATCAACGCAATTATAAACTATGTATATATTGTCTTTCCAAGCAATGATTTATTATGTACAAGTAACAAGATATTTATTTCATATGTCAGACATTGTTTATCACTATGTTCTCTGTATAAACCTGCCCTATTTTTAAGGAACTAGTTTGACCTCAGGTCACCTGCAAATCTTTGTACCAGCGGTCTCTGCGCACTACGCAGACATCCGCATCCCGCTTTATAAGCAGCTATTTTTTTATCAATAAATCAGCAGTACTTGTCTCCCTACTCATTATTTCGTACCTCTCTCACAATAATATTAAAATGTAATGTACTACGTAATGGATGGTATATTCTGGAAAGATCAATGTAAATGATAATCAAAATAATACAAAAAATCTGAACTAATCAAATGGTTCGATAATGTAGAAAGAATAGTGGATGATGATGATGGATTGGTAAGGAGCATGCAAGAGAGATTAATGAGAGATAAAGGTAAATGGCGCAGTGTGCATAGGAGTTTAGGCACCCTGATGGTGAGCTGCCTTTTCAGTGTATGAAGCAGTTCTTATTGTGGAAGTTTATTCACTGAAGTTTCATCCTGAATGCAGCAATTTCAATTAGAACATGACAGCAGTTGTGTTTTCTTTTCCTAAGTCACCCGTGTTACGGTAAATTGTTTAATGTTGATAACTAATTTTCATATTTGGATAAGGTTGAACGTTCAAAATATTCATTTACTTAAAACTATCTGGATAATGTAAAGCTCTTAAACTAATGTTTTTCACTTTTTTCTATAAATCGGTTTCATTTCAAAGTATAGCCTACACTTGTAATAATCAATGGAAAAAATTCATTTAGCTTACATA
Source organism: Macrobrachium rosenbergii (assembly GCF_040412425.1). NCBI lineage: Eukaryota > Metazoa > Arthropoda > Malacostraca > Decapoda > Palaemonidae > Macrobrachium > Macrobrachium rosenbergii. Next base: position 59,090,465 of record NC_089753.1, read on the forward strand.
TATTATTAGATAATTCTACTATGAAAACACATGTAAATAAACAACAGAGCATATTATTAGTAATAGTAATATTGGTAGAACCAAGTCAGTGCTTATCATATCAGAATTTATTTTTATCTTAAAGTCCAAGGCAAAAATTGGTATTAATTTATCGAAGTCTACCTTTAAGTTTTCTATGATTGACACGTTTTCTTTAATGGCCAAACCAAGTGAATTCTATTTCGAATTTAGTAGAGCAATGGAAAACTATTTTATAATCCGCAATCGCAATTTTCAGTATGAGATATATATAACTATGTGTGCGAGTCTATTGAACTGTGGTCAAAGAGAGTTCAAAAGGCATTTAAGAACTATCTTTTCCGACTGACTCTTCTTCAATCCTGATCATTAGGGAATGTAGATGCAGTTGGTAAATGACAGGAACATTTATATGGAACATGCAGGTTTGGAATAATGGGATTGGAAATAAAAGTTGCCCTGTGATAAAAGAAGTCAATAGGTCTTTTGTTTTAATCCTCGTTAACTCCAACTTACGCCAAATATGGCAGACGTAACCACAGGAACACTTGCTGAAGAGTGGCTCTTAAGATTAACTTGTCTGTGAAACCTGATTTCCAATGTCCCTCCTGACAGATTCATTTGTTGTTCGAAGGATGTTTAAGCTATTAAACTTGTAAATGAGATTTTTTTATATATATAGGAAGATGAGGTTCCTAGGGGCGGGGGATGGGGTGTGGGAAGGGGGAATTCCATTCTTAAGTGTTTTGGGGAGACCACAGAAATGGGGAAGAGAAGGATTGGTTACTTTAAATGATGCATAGAAACTGATATCTCTTTTATTACTTCTTATAATTCAAAATTGTTGGTTAAGCTGTATAAAACTATTTGTTTGGCGAAATTTTCTTAATATTTCACTGATAACTTTATTATTTAAAAGGCCTAATGTCTTCCAATTATTTTCAGATTTTATTATAATAACGTCATCCCGCTTAACATGAAGATTATTTTAGTGTGTTATGTTTAAATAAATGCCATCAATCATAACAAAGTCATACACTCATCAAAGACATAAACTTAAGCATTTGTGAAAATACATATCAGTGCAAGGCAGAATACTGTGGTTCGATCTGCGCATGCAATTTGTTTCCGTATTCTAAATTTCCATATATAAAAGTAAGACATTCATATCGCTAAAGGCAGCATACTTTTACGTCCTTGCACTGTGTATTTTTAAATAACTTTACACCAGCACTAACGAAACATCAATAAAATAAATATTTTTATCACTTCACTCAAAACATTATAAAATGCTTCATTAAAGTTTATTGGCTGGGAATTCGCAAAAAATAAATAAAACTAGGAAAAAAGGCAAAAATCACGGTAAAAAGGGTTTTAAAATAATGCGGATGAAATTAATAAGGTTTACCATTCGAGATTTTAACGTTTTCTATGACGTGAGAGTAAGAAAAACTGTAAGGTAAAATATTTGGGTGACTGCAAAGTTGCTATTATTACTGTTGTGCTTCTGAGAGTGAGTTAATTCTCTCTCTCTCTCTCTCTCTCTCTCTCTCTCTCTCTCTCTCTCTCTCTCTCTCTCTCTCTCTCTCTAAAAATGGCTTGAGTGTTTTAGCAGTACTGTTCCACACTCGCACACACACACTCTTACAAACACATACAGATATAGAAAAAATATTGCATGGGAACTCGTGCTATACTACAGTAAATAGGTGTAAACGGAAAAAGGTGTAAGCGTTAATGAGCCACTAGGCCTAATAGAAAATATAACAATCATTTTCTAGTCTTTAGCTCTCCTCTTGATTAACCAGTGATTAATGTAACGTTTTCTCTTCTTGCAGGGCTCAGAACAACATGGCTGAGTGGCAATGGCAGGATTTACAGATACAGAAACATTCTGGAACTAACTGGCAAGATGAAACAATCAGAGATGCTTGAACAAAAGGACTTTGATATGTAAAAAGCTCGTAAATTCAAGGAGAATGTTCGTCAGGTATTACTGCGCATTTATTGGTGAGTAGACAAGCTGCTGTTGAGCCTATCTTGTTGGTATATGAGCAATTCAAGATTTAAATTTGCCATTTGTGCAAATCATTTCTACAGCAGTGATCTGAAAGTTTCCTTTTGGGATAAAACTTTTCTCTTTTTTTGGCTGTCATATCATTTATATTTTCTGATTTAATCACTTAAATTCTTGAAGAATTTAAGAAATAAATATTTAAAAAAAAAAAACTTTTAGTTCCTGTAGCTTCAAACAATTTTTAGCAAATTATTTAGGAATGGATCGATATAATTCCAATATGCTTACGAAACTATTCGCAAATGCTAGTTATATAACTCAGCACAGGGATGGGCCGACTTGGCGCGGGGGTTGCAGCTAATCCCCCCCTCAATGTTGATTTTGAGTTGGTCAGAAATGGATTTTTTGTTTAAATATACACATGTATAGTGTGTATATATATATATATATATATATATATATGTATGAATATATATATATGTATGCTGTGTGACATATGTATGCACATATGTATATAAGAAATTAAGAATCAATATATAACCTATGACACACAAGCACACACACACACGCACAAACACATACATAGGCCTATACCAACTTAACTATATGGATTTGGTAAAATAGACATACAAACATACCAGTATATATATATATATATATATATATATATATATATATATATATATATATATATATATATATATATATATATATATATATATATGAATCATGTTATGTCTTTTAGTAGTAGCACTAGCCGGCATGCAGCTCTCGAGGAGAAGTTGGAAAAAATGAAGGAGCATTGCTGTTACGAAATTTATCAAACTCTAGATGGAGCGCCAGACCAGGGTCAGTTGAGGCTTTCTGGAGATCATATGAAGAAGTATGTGAAGTACTAGATGAAATAAGAAATGCAACAAAGAACTATGATACTGATACAAGAACAAAAGCCAATGGTCTCTTTTTTTACAAAATAAAATCCTTCGACTTTATCGTTGCTCTGATGTTCATGAAGAATATCATGTACACAATCAAACACATGGTAGATGTGCTACAAACTGAAGAACTGGATGTTTCTGGAGCTTTCGTTTCAATGAACAGTACACTTAAAATCCTTGGATCAATGAGAAGTAATGCTGAAGAGCAAAAACACTTGATAGAAACTGCACTCAATTTGGCAAGATCTGTTGATGTCGATGGAGAAGATGAATTTAAGAGGGTGCACCGAAAAAGGAAACTGTCCAAAAGACTTGATGACAATCCTGATTCGAGTGCTGAGTTCAATTTGTTCTCATATTACAGAAAGGAAATGAATGAAGTGTTAGATATGATGATAAGTGTGTTAGCTTCAAAATTTGAAAATCTCAAGTCCTCATTCAAATCTTTTTCAGAAGTTCTCAATCCTAAGGTAACTGTTTATGACACAGAAAGCTTCACAGAAGCCTTGAAAATTTTGTCAGAATTGTATCCCTGCGAGTTAAGTGACACCAAATCCTTGACTGTTGAATTAGAAGTTTTCAAGATTTATTTTTCTGAATATGTAGAGCAGCATCCTGAAGTAGATCAGAAAACCATCTGTACAGCTGCAGATGTTGCGTTAAGAGCTCATAAACATAATTTATTTCCTTATCTGTCAAAAGTTTTCAAATTGTTTTTGACTACACCACCTTCAGTGTGTAAAAGTGAAAGGTCATTTAACAGGCTGAAGCTATTAAAAACTTACTGGGGAAACCGAGTAAAGAAAAACGTTTACATTATCTAACGCTGCTAGCTTGTGAAAGTGATCTAAATGATCACTTACATCTTCAAAAGGTTGCTCCAGCCTGCAGATGAATGGAAGGCAAAGAAAACTATACAATTATGAAAATTGTATAGAAAACTTCCACTCTAATGAATCTTCATAATATTTATTCATCACACTAATATTAACTCTTTATTTTTTGTTTTTTTTTTTCCTTCCAGCTTGCCACCTTTTTCTTTATTCAGATTAATAAACTATAATCTTTATTTTCTTTGCATTATAAAATAATCTCGGTGAAAAATATTGTTGTTGTATAAAAAAATTAATCATAAAAAATTTGGTTTGTATTTACATTACTTACAGGATATATATTGTATCGAGTTCAACTTGGTCAAAATTACTAATTTGGTCAAAACTGTCTTTAAACTCCTCAATCGGATGGTCCTCAAGCCATCCCTGACTCAGCATATCTTAATGAAAACCAATATGGTTATATGCATTTATGAAAAGTCTTTTGCCATCATAACATTACATTGCCATCTCTCTCTCTCTCTCTCTCTCTCTCTCTCTCTCTCTCTCTCTCTCTCTCTCTCTCGTCGCTCAATCAGTTCTCAGCTACCACTCTGTTGGTCGGAGTTCCTCCGACCGGCCAGTGAAGAACAAGAGGAATTTGAGCGATAGAAATTATGGTGTCGGATTCCACAATAAGCTGTAGGTCCCGTTGGGGATGGTTCTTAACGTAAAAATAAGTCTAATCCTTCGGGCCAGCCCTAGGAGAGCTGTTAATCAGCTCAGTGGTCTGGTTAAACTAAATATACTCTTTTTCTTTAACTTCTCTCTCTCTTTCTCTCTCTCTCTCTCTCAATCAGTGTTGATTTATGGTGTCCCCTTAGAAACCTGGGGAAAAACCTTTTTGATTTGATTTTTCCTTTCAATATTCCAGATAAAACAAATAGAAATAATTTTATTAATATACCTAGTATAGGTGGAAAATGTTAAACAGCCCAACATAACTATGATTATATTAAAAAACTCGTTACGAAATCGCATTTGCTCATTCTAACGGACATCTGCTTCAGGTTCAGACTAGTGATTTTGAATTTCAGTTTAGTTTCAGTCTAGCCAGCTTTGAGAAGGCTTGTGAGAGGAGCCTTCTTATCATCACAAAGACATTGTTTTGGCATTTCTGTAATTATGCCTAAAGTAACTGAAAAAGGTTACCGTGCCCAAAGATTTAGGAAGGAATGGAAAAAAGAGAGCTGGGTTTTAGGATGGTTATCCGGTGGAACCATGGAAAGCACAACTGATAGGCTCCTTGCAAAGTATGTGATCAAGGGGCCGTTCAAAATTATGTAACGCCCTAGCGGGGAGCGGGTTATCGTTAAGTGTTATGTGTGACAGTGGGGGAGGGGGGCAGCCACAAGTTACATAACATTTTCAGAATTTTTTTCCTTTGCTTCTTTTGAAGAGATGTAAATGTAGAAGGACAAAAGAGAGATAGTAAAGATTCTGCAATGGACTTTTATTATATTTTAGTAATATTAAGAATATATTTAATTTTTTTGCATAATAGTATGTTTAAAAAATATCACAAACTCAACCCTTGTTTTTACTTAAACATTTTCTACTATATGTATGACATGACGTAGAATGACATCACAAATTCATCCCGTTTCTGAGCTCCGACATTCTCCATTTTTATGCATAAATATGACTTCGAAAATATCACAAATTAAATTAATCCTCTTTTAAACATGACATTAGAGAACATTTTCATTTAAAATTTATCTGTGATTCTTTAATATCATAACATAAAAGTATTAAGAAAACCTAAAGGTTATAATTTCCAGGCATTAGGCTAGACTTTAATATATTATTGCATTAAAAAAAGGAAACATACTAATTGGGGGAGGGTACTAGCTGATTTTACATAATTTTCTAGGGGGCCTGGACCTGTGTTATGAGGCGTGACAAGAGGGGAGGGGGTTCGTAAAAGGGTCCCTAAGGAATTGGTGGCGGGAAAATCGGTGGTTATCAATCGTACAATAAAACGTATTCTTGGACAATGGCCAGCATTGGAATTATATTTTACAGGTGAAACTCATGAAACCAAACTCTTACAAGCAGAGAGAATATTACATGCTATTCAGTCTTCGTATATCAAAGCAACAATTGAATTTATGAGTTTTGTTTTGGGTTATTTGGTTAACTTGAATGCAATGTTTCAGTCTAACAACTTCAAATTACATATGCTACTGCCAGAGTTTGAGAGTCCTGAGGATGTTTAGTTCAAATTTCATGAAAAGGAAATTTATTAACTTCAGTATACTGACGTTTGGATACAAATCAAACTGGATACAACTGGATAAAGTCTATCTTGGTATACTTGCCAGCGAAAGCCTTGGTATAAATGAAGCCTCATGAAAAATAAAGTTTTCTTACACGATGTAGAAATTTGTACAAGATTGCTTGTTCCGAGATTTTGAAAAGAATTGATCTATCGGATCCTGTTTTAACAGAGCTATGAGACGCAAATCATGAAGTCATTTAAATAAAAAAAAACAGTGCTGATCTAAATTTAGCAGCTATTTTGTTTCGGAAATTACCGCGGCTTCTCCCCGAGGCACCCTTGCAAACTATGGACAGACAGTGAAAGACCAATCTTAACTGACGATGTGAAAAAGGGTGGATGGAAGACTAAGACTATTCTTGAATTTTGGAAAGGGATGAAGGAGGTGCCTGCATATGATGAAATAGCAACGTTTATGTTAAAGCTTACTGCTTTACCTCAAAGCATGGCAGAGGTTGAAAGAACATTTTCGAAAATTATTAACAATAAAAAAAAACTATAACAAAAACATTGAAGGCTATAATTAAAGTGAACGAGGCATTTCCCTTACATTTTGAGACCAACCCTTTTATCATTAAGCGCTATAGCAGTGCAAGGTCAAGGTACTTTGAAAAATACACAGACAATAAAAGTAAAGATATTCTCAGTGATTAAAGGACTTTATTTTATGTTACAGCAGTGGTTTTTTGTAGTAGAATAACCTGGCATTATTTAAGTTTACTATAAATGCATAACATTTATCTTAGACATATATTTTCATAGGTTACTTGAGTAGAGTTCCTTTTTCCTTTCTCGTTGATCAAAGGTAAATACTGTTGTTACATCCATGATTTTTGCAATAAAACATTCTAAAATTTATTTAAATTAATTATAAAATTAATAAACATTTATATTTTTTCTTGTAAAATCTAATTTTTCCACTTAAAGTTTTAAAGTAAACAAAATTCTTTGACTAATTCTTAGTGTTGAATCAATGTTTTTGTAATAAAAATCATTTACCTTGCTATACAAATATTATTGTCATGCATATTTTCTTTTTGAGTTAATTTTTCTGTATCTAAAATTTGGAAAGTTTATTTTCAATATGAATTGACCTTAATATGTGATATTTCATTTTCATTTCTACTGTTAGTAAATTTGGGACGTAGGGGAAAGTACGGGAAAGTCACCTTTGGTGTAGGACTAGGGGAAAAGTACGCTCTTCTTAGTGCGTGGCAACACTGTTAGTCTCAGTCACCTGGGTTATGGCCGGTTCCTTGTTCTTGCCAGAAGGTATTACTAAGGATTTACCATTTTACTCGCGAAAACTGTGAAAATAATCAGTTACCTTCATTTAGATTTAATGTAAGTATCTCTCAGAACACACAATAAAATCGTATTTATTTAAAATTTGGTAGATTAAATAAGTTTTATACAGAAGAGTGTAAACCGGCTGTTACTAGGCATATGCCTAGGCTATGTTCTGTTGCCGCATGCATACTTGCATAGTCCTGAAAGGCTTCACGTTGTGGCTTTATTAGGTAAGGTAAAGGTATAGGCCTACTTCATTACCTGTTATGGGCAACCTTCAGTAGGCATTACATTGTGGCTACAGCTTATTTAGGTCAAGATGTAGCCCTATTTTATTAAGTGACTCAATAGCCTAGGCTCTAAGGTAATGATTTAGGCTACCTTAGGCCTAGGCAAATTGGGTGTGAAGCATGCGAAGACCTGCTGGTAGGCCTAGACGTGAATAATCATTGCTAGGCTTATTGCGGATAGGTGTACAGACGTAAATTAATTTTTTATGTTTATCAGAATTAGGAGCTATGGCCCTCAATTCCTCCAGACCTATTAAGGCTGAGCTAGGACCTTATCCAAGCATAGGCCCAACTCAATTATTGGGGGACCACATCTGGAAGCTAGGGATTTTAGTTTGGGGCATGAAAACTAGGCCCACGGTAGATAAATTTGAGGTTACATCCAAATCTAACCCAATCGAGCATAATTCAAAAGGTCCGCATCAGTATTTGGTGTTTGTTTGATGTTCTTAGGCCTAGGTGACCCCGTGGTTGTGGCTGTACATATTAAGGGGTTTTGTATTATTTTGTAAAACGGACCTTTTTAAAGAATTACCCAAGAATCTATGGGTGCTCGTTAACCGTACCTTCCTTGATATGTTGTAACTTGAGGTACCAAGGTCATACTGCAGAAATGTATCACACACATAGGCCTGTTGTTCTTCTATGCATGGTCATGTTGGTGGGGTCAGGAGGGTGAGTTTATAGCCCCTCCCCCCTTCTCTTCAAGTCAGGGTATAGTACTTTAGAATGGGATAGGTTAGGATGCATCCATGCTGCATTAGCCTATGTCTCTAACCTTTTAAGCATTTGTAACGCTTCTGCACTGTAACTGGCACCAGGTCGTGTGATGACAATACCTTGCTTTGAATGCTTGAGCACAGTAAATTTACACCATAAAATTATGGTGCCAGTTCATCAAGTTATAATCCATTTATGCTAGCTATGGATTCAACTAAAGTCAAGTATATCTTAGTTTAACCAGACCACTGAGCTGATTAACAGCTCTCCTAGGGCTGGCCCGAAGGATTAGATTTATTTTACGTGGCTAAGAACCAATTGGTTACCTAGCAATGGGACATACAGCGAGAAATGAATTTCTATCACCAGAAATAAATTCCTCTTATTCTTCATTGGCTGGTCGGAGATTTGAACTCAGGGCCAGCAGAATGCTAGTTGAGAACGGAACCCACTCGACCAATGAAGAACTTACGGATTCAACTAACTATATATATAGCCTGTATAGACAACAAAATGTTGTATTATTGTGGTGATTACAACTAAAATCTTGAGTAATAGCGTTAAACATTGTGCAATTTATTTTCAGTACACTGTTAATTGAGCACTGGGAAGGAAGTGTGATGGGGCAGTTCAGGTTCCGCACTCGTTTGGTGGGATGCCAGGTTGGATTCAAAATTTCCTTGGAACACTTATTTTACAAGGACTTCACATACTTATTTTAGTTCATATGACACTATCCTATAGCTCATTTTGTTAATGAAATCTTTTGAAAGGTATTTAAAATTTTTTGTTTCACCAATTAAATACCAAGTGAAAAGTTGCAAATTGAGCAATTGATGTGTGTCATTGGCGATATTTTACCCCAAGATTTACCAGTTAGTGACCAATGAATAATGGGACCTTACCATAGGCTGTTGTGATACCACTCATTTCATCATTCCAGATATTGCTTGACTGTTATAATTACAGAAGTGTTATTGTGGTAAATGGTTTTTCTATACTGTATAATTCAAGTTGGTTTGAAGTAATCAGTGCTAAGGTACAGTAACCTAGAAAATAATATGATTATTAAATGATAAAGTAAAAGTAATCAGTGATACATTGATGTACAAGTACTGAACTTTACCCTAACAACAAGGGCTGTACCATATTGAGTTGATAAAAGACATGCCACAGCCTATGCTTAGGCAGCCTATAGCCTTATACACCTGTGTAAACTGTTGATTTTTTATAGTTTATCCTATGGTGTGAATATGGTTATTTAGAATTACTGCACTAGGAGATTATACAGAAAATGATCTGTGGGCTACCACGTTCAGTACCTCAGTGATGAACGTAAAAACATAATCTAAAGACGGTAAATTTCTGATATTATCTCACCTTCACTGCATTATATACCTCCTTGTCTATATTGGTAGTGCAAAACATTTTATTAATAAATATTGCCATGCAGAACTCTTTTGTAAAATGACCTTGCATTTTACAGTTACACTGAATTCACTCTTTTTATACTGTGGTTTTGTATTGGTCACAATCAAGTGTTAATAGGCTCATGTCTTTCCTGTAGTTTGTCTTTCCTAAATCTCCACTGACCTCCAGCCTCCCTTCTCATAGTTCTCATCCAAATAGGTCTGGGTCTTCCAACTCTTCTGTTACCACAGGAGCCCAGCCTTCATAAGGGGTAGTGCCATCAGTGCATCTCATGCAGTGCACTGTAGGCATTACCTAAGGTTCTTTGCAGCATCCCTTCGGCCCCTAGCTGCAACCCCTTTCATTTCTTTGGCTGTACCTCTGTTTATATTCTCTAACGTCTTACTTTCCACTCTCTCCTAACAATTTTTTCATAATGCCACTGTGAGGTTTTGCTCCTGCTACACCTTTCAAACCTTTTTATTTTCAATTAATCTTTCAGGGCTGAATAATTGTATAAGTCCCAGCAGTTGGCCTTTGGCCTAAATTTTATATTCCATTCCATTCCATTCCACTCCACTCCACAGGAGCCCAGCTGACTCTGTAACATGCTGTCCTCCCAGGGGTCATGCAAAGGATATCCAATCCATCACCATCTTTTTGTCAATATCCCATCTACACAGTACAGTATATGGAATGCCCATCATTTCCCTTATGGTATCATTTCTCACCTTCCTGTCATCTGAAATCTAATATTGTTCTTAAAGGTTTATTTTTAAGGTGATAGAATCTTTTAAATGTAGTTTTATTGTTGTGCAGTGATTCATGTTTGTCAGTATGCTAGCAGGTTAAAAATTGGGGCCCTTGAAACATCCAGAATACTAGGAGGACTATTTCAAAACTTGACCTTGCATATCATTGCTATTATGAGCCTACAAATAGGGTATGCAATATCATAAGCACTTCAGTACATACAGCCCTTATCTTTGGCAAGTACAGGTATAGGTGAGTACGTTTTGCGTGATATACTTGGTACTAGTTGAAATAGTGACCTACCTTTATCGTAAAAGATATTTTCATAATCAGAATTCATATTTTGTTTGTTATTTTTTTCTTTTGAACTGACCTTGACCAGTCAAAAACTGCTAAGACAGTATACCATTGCTCTCTGCTGGAAAGCAGAAAATTATATAAGTTTTAGCTTATCCAGTCAAGGACCTTACATTATTTATCGTATTGGCTTACCAGGATGCTGTTATAAAGTTGTAATCTGCCTTGTGGTCCTTACTACTAACAAAACATTGAATACCCACTTGGCTTCTCAGAGGAATAAGATTGTAAAAAGTCAAAAGATCAGTTAATTTATCTTGCCTTTAAGCATTTTTATTATTCGTGTAAAGATATACATTCTCATCAACAAACTTTTTTTATGAAGTGTTGTGATTTGAGTATGTTCAATAAGCTTTGACCAGGTGGCATTATGGCATTTTTTACCAGTGTTGAATTATTTAATCCATATTGCCCCCACAGCAAGAAAGTATGAAATACTGTTACATTTTTAAAGATTAGCATGAAAGTATAATGTAATTTTTACTATCTGATGCCATGTGTACCTGTAGTGTTTTCTTGCCTTGTAGTGACTATTCACAAAAAGTAGAAAATACCATTCTTGGATTTTGTTTAATTTTGCAGTTGAACTTGAGAAATTTGTAAAAGCTAGGCCTCTGAAATTGATTTTTAAACAGAATTCAAATTGGTTTTCAATTAAATATTGATATAAAAATAATGTATAGTTGGATCTGTACACTTCTTGAAATATGTAACAGGCTAGTTTTTGCTTTATTTACCACCAGAAGTTTATTGTATAGGGCTTGTTATTAATGGCTTGCACATTTAAATGCCTCTAATGTTAGATGAACTTGTTTTACTTGTATATTATGATGTCAGTCAGTTAGTCTTGGGAGGTCAGGTGTGTATGGTTTTTGATAGATAAATTGTCGTATGTACAGTACATTTATATGGTCCTTGTTGATTTGCATGTTTGTAACAGTTTTTCTCTTTTTTTCAGAATTATGATTTGAGTGAAGACAGTCTTAGGATGGATGCATTTCATCATGTTGAGTCTGCACTTCAAAATTAACAAGAATAGACATTAGTCCTTTGATTCTTCTGCCAAGAATATTGACAGAGATGAAAGTGGAAGAAATGTGCTTCCATTCGTAAGATTTTTAATGTATAGTCATCATTTTCAAGAATTTCATTCAAGAGGATTTAACATTCCTGTAGAGTCAGGAATTCTTCTGATCTTGACTAATGAGTTTTGAGTTGTTTAATACAGTAATATTCCAAACTAGGGGCTACATTATATTCGTTAGCCTATTTAGACTGTTTTAGAGGTTGTGTCTGTCAAAAATCTTTTGAAGCCGTTAAACTACTCAAGGTTGTGAATACTCTGCATTGTAATAATTATAATACTTTTCATTGGGTGTACACATTTGAAAAATCTTTAAATTACAGTTCTTTATTTTAGTTCTATTTATCTCACCATAATCACATCATGATGAAAGTACATTTAATCCAGATAATTGTCTTGTATGTAAAGTTAAACATATAGGCCAATAGGTCTGAAATGAAGGTGTTAGTAGCATACCAAGGACATTAGAAATTTATTCAAGTGCACCTGAAATTGCATACCTAGCTGGTTTGTTTGGTATCTAAAGAATCTGTTGCCTGAATGCTATCAGCATGACATCAACTGTCAGAAATTCTCATCTGACAAAGAGCAGTTCTTCAGATTATTTCTAAAAAAATTAAAAAGGGTTCTCTCCCCTTAGGGGAGTTGTGCTGTCAGTGCACCTCACATGGTGCAATGTAGGCATTATTTAAGGTTCTTGAAGCGTCCCTTTGGTTCCCAGCTGTAACCCCTTTCATTCCTTTTACTATATCCCCATTCATATTCTCTTTCTTCTATCATACTTTCCAACCTCTTCTAACAATTATTTCAACATTATTTTCAGCGTTGAATGACCTCATTGGTCACAGTGCTTTGCTTTTGGACTAAATTTTAAATTCCATTTCCAAAGCACTTTCATTTTTGTTGGGTGTGTTTTGTCTCTAAATCTCATACAACATTAAAAAAACTAAAGCACTGTAGTTCAGTGACTGTAGGGACTAGAATATTTATAACACAGGCCTGCGTTTTGAAATTTTTACTCTGTTGTCATGTTTTTTTTAACTAAATTTAAGTAATCTGGTTATGCTGAATTAAAAAATAATGGTTTTGGTCAATCAGCTCAGATTATTGAATTACACTGAAGATTGTTAAAACAGTGTTTTAATTCAAAATGCTGATTATTTTTTTATAATGACTTATTATCAAAGTTATAAGATAAGGTTAATGATGACTAAATGTTATAATATTGTTTTTATTACCATTGATAATATGCAGGAATATACATCAAAATGTGGAAGAAAAGTTTTTCAGTGGTTTTCTCTTGTGTTTTTCATCAGGCAAGTCACGTTTCAGATACCAATAGTAATCTGCTAACATGTTTTTGTCCCATCATCCCTGATACCTTTCATCCATAGCGTGAATGTCTTGGTGGAACCTTTCACCTTGTTCTTTGCTGTAGTCCCCACAGTCATCAGGAAAATAATCCAGATGCAATCTTTGAAAATGCATTTTTACTGACATACTTGCTCCCAGAGCCTTAAAACTCTGCATCAGTTCATGAACAATGAACACGTATTCTAAACTTTTGTTTCCAAGGAAATTGTTCACAACTGATTTGAAGGCATGCCGTGCATTACTCTCTGTTTCACTCATTACTCTATCGAACTGTTCATCCTTCATTAGGCTTCTCTAGGTGGCCATTCATGTAAGATATGTCAAAATATATATTTTTAGAATACATTAATGAGAGTATCAACTCTTAAGTTATCGTTATTATTTTCAAATATAAGCTTACCGTGTAGGTTAGTCATGCAGAAATAGCAATCTGTCACATGATCCATCCCCCTCTCCACACCATGGGAACACTAAAAGGTAGGGATTTCATCCTGCCCTTAATCCAACATCTTAAACTTTCAACACATGTTCTACAGCATGTATGAGGAGCAAAACTTTTATCTATCTTGATCTCCAATTCGGATTCCAAAATAGGCATGGTAACATGACTTACAAACTTGAGTAATTTTCGACTGTAGATCAGGCATTGTTACTTTGCCACAAATGTAGCAAAACTTTTTGGATCATTTTTGCATCAAATCCCTGCATTAGAATTAATGAATTTATAAAACACTCACATGTACACACATATATAAGCGTGTGTGTGTGTGTGTGCATACGCATTTGTATAGACTTACAAAGCTGCACAACTCCCATTCCTACACTGTCTGAACGAGCACTGATCATCTGCTGGAATAACGAAAAATATGACAACACAGCCATACAAATCGTTGCCTGAGGTCAATGAATGTATGTCTAAACCTTTCCATAGTAACTAATTACTTTTATGTACTTTATTATGTAATTAAATAATAAATTTGTGTAACTTTTTCAGAAAATGACTTTGTTATTTGTGTAAAAGTAACTAATAATAGACAAAAACATACAAAAAATGGAAAAATAGATTGGGTGAAAACTGAGCTGATCAAAGAAAACGGATTTCAGATTTGAATTCAGCATGTTGATTTTACTTGGAATCAGTTAAAAATCTTGACAACAAAAATGATGCAGACCAGTGATAATCTGTCCCATCAGTATGTCATGGATTAGCAAGGTTTAGCCTGTTGAAATAAGTACCAGCCAATATTATGAGGATAAAAATTACAGTAATTTTGATGTCAGTGTTTTTTTTTCACAGCCTTTGAACTTAGACCTAATTTTTTTACAGAAAAGTTAGTGAATCTAGTATTTTCCTTGTAGGGGGTAGTGCCTTCAGTGCATCTCACATTGTGCACAGTAGGCATTAGTCAAGAGTGTTTGCAGCATCCCCTCAGTCCCTAGCTGCACCCACATTTAAGCTTTTACTTTATGTTCCTGCTTCTTTTCTTTCATCTTGCTCACCAACCTCATGAACTATTACTTCTTGAATTTCACCTAGTTTATTTTTGGGATGTCTTTACCTTGTGTTCAACTACCTTACCTCACTTATGTTACTGTCATAAAGCACTGAATGACTAAAAGAACTCCAATACTTGGCTATGTAGCCTAAATTTCTTGATTGATTCAGTCATCCTTTCTTCTCGTAGAACTTATCTTGGTTAGTAGTTTGAAGAAAATTACTTAGCCAGGCCTCATGTAGTGCTATGGTTAATTTGAGTATGAGTTGATAGGCATAAAAGTTATATACTAACCTAACAGAGGGTGATCATAGGTGTATATGTCTCCTTTCCATGATGTTCAAGTGGGTGGTTTAAGTTTTGTGTGATGTGTTTTTGCTTGTCATGCTTTTCCTTAAACATTTGCATCTCTTCACAACCCCTTTCATTCCTTTTATTGCTCCTCTGTTCACAATCTCTGCCATCTTAATTTCCACCTTCTCCTAACAGTTGTTTCATTGTGCAACTGTGAGGTTTTCCTTCCTGTTACTCCTTTAAAACCTTTTTTTCTCAATTTCCCTTTCAGCTCTGAATAACTTCACAGATCCTAGAGCCTGGCCTTGGCTTAAATTTTATATTCCATTCCATTATGTACCACAAATTTGTAAAGTATCTGTTAAATGGCAAAAGTAAGCTGTTTGTTTGAATGTGGTATGACTGAGTAAAGATTTGGTGCTTGAATAAATCCCATTTCAGGACTTTGGTAATAGCTGACACCATTGTTTTAGATTTATGTAACTAGCCAAATGAAAGTTAGTCATTTTGACGTGTCTGGTTAAATTGGATAACATTATTTGATGTATGTGTGTATTTTTTTTATTGTATGAGAGTTTAAGTAAAATTTCTGGGATCTACTTTAAAGCCTAATTTTCAGTATCCCATTCTACTTTTACTATAAATTTTAATTTTTCTGTTGGTCATCAGGTTTCTGTGTTTATAACTTATGTCTTGTTATATTTAAAGTACCTGACAAAAATGTATATGCTTTTTTCTCCTGTTCAGGTAACATTTTTTTTACATGTAGTTTATCAGGCTATTCATTTTTGGGCATGGAATATTCATTTTGGGATGGAAAAATGTGATTAGAATAAGTATTGACAATAGACCTTTTATGTAATGAAGTAAGGTAAAGAACATCCACAATTATTTAAATTTTTACTAGGTGTGATTGTCATTAACAGTACTGTATTGTCAAGGGGCCTTATTTGCAGCTGAGATTTTGCATTGCTATATTCTGAAATGTGTTATGTGTCTGTTTTTAAAAATTTATTTGTTCTTTTACACAAATAGCACCAAACTTCAACTAGCTAGTAGTTGTATAAATGGTCAGCAGCTCATTGTCAAACTAAAGAATTCAGGGAGTCCAAAAGTTGTGGATTAGAGAATATGCCCCCAAGTTTCATGATACTATCGTGTCTATTCTGGAGTGTGGATAATGTTGAATTAGTTAAATGAGCACTTATATGAAGATTG
Source organism: Macrobrachium rosenbergii (assembly GCF_040412425.1). Lineage (NCBI taxonomy): Eukaryota > Metazoa > Arthropoda > Malacostraca > Decapoda > Palaemonidae > Macrobrachium > Macrobrachium rosenbergii. The sequence goes on from NC_089753.1 coordinate 59,106,877, forward strand.
GCATATGTAAAATTGTAGCCTCAGAGAAGAGAACAGAATGGTAAAAATCATCATCGTTTTGAGTGTATGTTTTTAAATCAGATTTTTCAGTTTAGACATAAAATGAATTTTTTGCACTCTTCTGTCCTGTTCTCCTCCTGCCTGCAGCTGTTTTTCTAATCTCACCCTTCATCTCTCTAATTTTCCCATGATTTCCTGGTATTTTTACTTCCATGTCTACTGTTTTTTTGGTTAATTGAACCTTAACTTCTCATCTCATGTCCAAACCATCTCTCTCTTGGAAACTTCAATTTTTTTCCCCCCAATTCTTTGCCCCTCATATATCTGCCAACCCATCATTTTTACTACAGTATGACCTTCCCTCTGTAATCTAATGAATCCCTGTAGGGGGGCTGTACCATCAGTGCACCTTATGCATAATGTAACCATTATTCAGGGTTCTTTGCATTATCCCTTCGTCCCCTAGCTGCAACCCTTCATTCCTTTTAGTATACTTCCATTCATATTCTCTTTCTTCCATGTTATTTTCCACCGTCTCTTTACAATTGTTTCAACATTGTTTTCAGTGCTGAATGGCCTCATAGGTCCCAGTGCTTGGCATGCATCCTAAATTTAAATTCATTTCAATTCAATCCAGCCATGAATCTTGACATTTTGCTGACTCACATTTCAAAAAGTCCATTGTCTTTATAATTGCCCATATTTATACTGCATATATAGTACTCTATTGGTAGTCATATGCACACATTGCCAGGCTTTATCAATTGATAGGACATTTTTATTTATTAGTAATGTGGGTATTTTCTCTATTTTATCCATACTGCAGCTACTTTTATTTCCTACTGTAGTCCCAACTCATGCTTCACAGTCCATTGTGTCCCCAATGTAACAGAAATGCATAACCTCTTCTAAGACTTGCCTTTCAATATCAACTCATCTCTCTTTTCCATTTGCCCATTTAGTGCATTTTGGACATCAAGAATCACTCAATCCAAGCACATTAGGTAATCCTGAGGATCTCTGGCCCAGTCTGTTATAGTTAGTATATAGTACAGTACAGTGTTCAAAGCCACACCTTTCTCTTTCCTGATTGTACTCTTGACTGTGCTTTTTTTCTAGTTACCATAAGCTTTAACTTCTATCATCATTCCACTCTTCCACCTTTTAAATGTTTCCTCCACTTCCTCCTCAGGTTTTACAGTTAGCATTCAAGTTCCACAGTTATAAACAACAAAGGGTCAGTCCTTGTGGTTGATGGCCACCTTTTATATTGATTCTTCTGGTGCACAGTTTTGGCTTTAGATCTAGTTTCATGAGTCTTTTTGATACCCTCCACCTTTGTTATGCGCTTTTAATTTTTACATCTTCTACTGTGTATGGTGCTTTTCATATACTGTAGTTGCCCCTTTATAAAGACTATTTCCATTGTTGATCTCTCTTGTGGAGGCCAAACTTGACAAGGATGGATCATTATAATGATTTTCATCCCAAAACACTGTAAAACTTTATCTCTTTCTGGTTCTGTCTCGTCCAGATATAAATTTTAAAACAGTATTTGTTTGGAACGCTGATACAATTGGCTGGAGACCCAACCCCACCGGATTCCGGGGGGGTAGCGTGGCAGGAGACATACCCATAAACCCAGGTCAGTTTCATTCTCGGCGTAACAATTGGGAAGTGCAGCTGTGATCTCCTGTTACACCTTTCAAACCATTTACTGTCAATTTCTGTTTCAGCGTGAATGACTTCTGCCTCAAACTGTTTGGGTTCCATTTGTCTCAATTGCAAATCTTAAAAATTGTGTGTCTTCTCCTTGGTGAAGTACTCATTGTTGCCTGTTTTTTTATCTAGCTAAAGCCTCAGCTCTGGGATTTCCTAGCTATGTCGGATTCAAGTTCGGGATCCAGAGTTTGCCTCTCCCAGGAATTTGTGCTCCGCCAAACTAGTTAAACTTGAAAATAAGAACACCATTCTTGTGTACATATGGCTACCTGAATCAATTAGTGTTCCCATCTTGTGTAAGAACACATTTCAGTGAATGTATGGAATGGAGTCAGGAGTTTTGTTTCTTTAAACATACAGTTCCCATCAGATAAAGCTGGTTAGGGGGATAGGAAAGCCTTTAAATGAGTCCAAAGGAAGCATTTTTTATCATCTTCTTCGGTGGTGGCATTAATGCGTCACCTCCTCTACCGGCTGTTCCTTCCTCCTCTCCTACCCCCCTCCTCTACTGCTGCTCTTTCCCCTCTCATATTCCCCTCTTCTTCACCAGCTTCCCAGTATGTTTTCCTAAAGCCAAGCCCAGCCTCGAGGCTGATAAATCAGAATTCCGTTCTTTTCAGAATTCAAATGGAAGCTGCAAATGAACGGTTTCATGGAGTCGGTCTCCAGCTTAATTTTGTTTCTCTTGCATCTTCTATCCACCGTAGTCCGGGCGTTATAGCGCCGGTGATGACGTCAGTGTTGGTGTTGGTGATAACAATGTGGTTATTTCGCGATCGCGTTTCAGGCGAGTCTGCTCATTTTTCCTGTCTTTTGAGCAAAGGCACTGTCGCTCGCCTTCTGAGGCTAGAAGACAGTCCGGCGCTGGCGAAAAAGGTCAGAAATTATTGCCCACGAGCAGGCTCGTCCTCTAAGGCACAGGAAAGCCTTAGTCCTGGTGGCTGTTATTAAATGGTTTGACTCTGGCATATTTTCAGCGTCCAAAAGCTGGGGAGCCGTGAAAGTGATCCATCGACGCGTTGATCTTCTCGCCATCGCTGACATCGCAGGATGGTGTCCCCAGAAACTTCATCAAGGCGGTCGCAGTCGAAGCGGCACTACCTGAGGTTAAGCTCTTCAGGTGAGAGTAGCAGCAGTTCATCTTCAGTCTCTTCATATTCCAGCTCTTCGGATCCCCCTCGTCGTCATCGCAAGTGGGATCAGACCTCTCGGCCCAATTAAAGAAGGCATTCTTCGGATAATTCCTGCCATAGGGTTACTAAACATCTTCAAGAAAAGGACAACCAGCCCTATACCTGGTTGCTCAGCGTGGGGATCCGATCAAGAAGATACATTTTTCAGACGCTTCCTCCCAGGTCCTCTAGTGCAGTCAAGAGGCCTCAGCCCTCTCCAGGAAGTTCCGCATGCAAGGGCCCGGCCCTCTTACTCCTCCTCCTGCACACGAAGTGTCTGGGCCTTTGTGCTACATCCTTGCCCTCCCAGCAGTCTATTCTGTTGGAAGGGAAGATAGAAAAGGTAGTCCGCAAAGTCCTTGGTATTCCCGAGAGAGGATAGAGAAGTCGTCCTCCTCAACTCCTGGACGGTCTGGGCACGGAACCGATTCTTTCCTGTGAAGAGGAAGGCCCAGGTGAATCTTGGGGCCTTCTTCACATTACGCTATCTCTACTCAGCTTTGGCTGCTGCAGTTGTGACCCGCAACATTTTCAGCCGACAGCATCCCTCTTCTCTGACTTCTACATAGTCTCTGCCCTGGGAAAACAAGGTCCTGCCACTTCACTCCAAAGTTGGTACTCTCCACCGCCTCCAAGAAAGCATTAAAAGAGGTAGAGGCATGGTTTCCATAAGAGGTCCTGGGTAAAAGTCGTCGTTTGTTGGGACCCCTCCTTCAAAGCTGTCGAAAAGGAGGCAAAATTATTACAGCACAGGAGCTTATCCTTCACTGGGATCTGCAATTTCAGCACAGGGGACTTTAGGCCCCTGGTGGACCCCTCAAGAAAGATTTCATTCGAGGCAGCCAAGACCTTCAGAAATAGTTTTCTGCCCTAGATGTAGAACATTTTTCCAGGAACCTCTCAAGCTCCTAGAGATTGTCAGCTTTATTGATTGGGCAATGGGAGCTGTTTTCAAACAGGTGGAGCAGGCTAATCTCGCAGAAGATGTCTTGGAAAAATCACGGGGTTCCTGTCCTGCACCGATATCGCTATCCATGATGCGGCAGGCGAAATTTCTGCTCCATCCTCTTCGCCATGGCCATTTGAAGAAGAGGGAAACTTAATGCATCGTTCTTGTCTATTTAGGCTGTGACATTTTCTTCAGAGAACGGCATTTTGATGTTGCAATTTGACAAGGAGGGCATCTCTTCCCAGAAGCAGTAGTGAAAGATAATCCTGTCAGCCATGGATAAGATGGCTTCGTCACACATCCTGTCTGTGTCTTCCACCAGACCGACTGGCCGGTTTGCTCCCCTCCTTTGACCAAGACTTTCAAATCTCCTTGTAACAGGCATCCGTTTCATAACTCCAGGTCCAAATCACTTACCTCAAGGTCCCTTGATAACCCAGGGGTCAGCCTGGCATAGATACAAGTTCTCCTCAAAGCCACAAGGCGTCATACCAGTAAGTAGGATCCCTGTCCTCCATGCGCCAGTGGGGCCACTCAGCCTCTTTTGGGAGGATCATGGAAAGAGACAAAAGGGGTCAGATTCAGTGGGTGGTGCAATTAATAATCCAGCTAGGCTTAAACAAAATTAAATTGATGTTCGCCCAACCTCCTCTTTTTTCCTTTTTTTTTTTTCCTTGACAGCATTTTTTTCTAAGGCTCAGTCCTTTTTTATTATTTAGATTTAGTTAAGTCTTAATTTTTTATGGTCTCTTTAGGGAATTCTTTTCATCGAGAAGAACCCAAAAGAGTTCAGAGGTCAGGTTTTACAACAAATCATTTATAACTAAGTCATCAGGGTTTGAGGCCAACTGTGGAGATGATGAGCATGGTATATGTACAAGTGAAAACCTAAATGTGTTCACTGTGGAAACGGACATGCATCAGTCATCTCAACAGTGTGATTATATATTGATTTGAAATGGAAATTCAGGCATTCCAGTGATGGACTCCAGGATAACTTTTAAGGAAGCAAGAGAGAGAGCAAAAGCTAAGATTTAAGACCTGGTCTAAGTTTTGCCTCAGTAGTAGCAAAACCTAGAAACCAACAGAAAGAGACAAATAAAGTCAAAATGGCTCCACCTAGGTAGAGTCAAAAAAAGAATCTCCTTGTAAAGACGACTGGCTAACAGATTCATCATCATCAATTGACGATGGTAATGCATGAAGACAAGGTTCACAGAACCAACAAGGAAGACGTCAACTTAGAGCTAATAAAAATTGAAGTGTCAGTTGAGACAGTTCCTCCACCATCTGCCTCTTGGGGATGACTCTGGACAGTCTAGCTGGCCCGGTGCCAGCTTCTGTTGGTGCCTCCTCCTCTTTGGAGGACAAACCAGCAGATGCTGGTCCCCAGGCCAGTTGCTGGTGCTTCTGCCCTTTAAAGTGGATGGCTCTGCCAGCAATAGCAAGACACTCTGTCTCTTTAGAGAACCGTCTGCTCTCGAGCGATTGAGACAGAGAGAAAAGAAACTAAAAAACCGCTCAGTGTCAAAGACACTGAAGGAAAGGATGTTGGCTCTTTCAGGTGGTTATTCCCCCAAGAAGCCAACAAAACTGCCCTTAAATTGTCCTCCCAATAGAAAAAGAACCCTCCCAATCTTTTAAAAGGAACCATACTGATGGTCCCAGACAGAAATAAATTCACTTCTATAATTCAGTGGAACAGTCAGGGACTCGAGCAAAGTATGAGGAAGTGAAGCTTTTGCTCTAGAGCATTCTCCTGTTCAGGTATGTTTGCAGAGACCATGCTAGATGAATATAGCCTACCCTTGTCCTAGGGAATATGTTCACTTCAGAACTGAATTTGATTTGGAAGTGGAAATCACGGTGGATCCCTCATCTACATCCGTCGAGATACTCCACACTACAAAGTAAAACTAAACACTCCACTTCAAGCTGTGGCTCGACGGATTAATTTAAGAAGGCAGTATACCATATGTTCCCTTTACATTCCACCCAATAGTCATGTCTCCCGAGAGGACTTAATATCTGTGGGCGGCAGCAACAGAGCCATTTCTTCTTCTTGGTGACGAAAACAGCAGACATCCATTGTGGGGAGATGTAACATCAAACCAGAAAAAGGGAATATGATGGCATCTATCGTAGAAAATGAAGATATAGGCCTTCTTAATACTGGAGAACCTACCCATTATCACATTCAGACTGGTACTGTCTCTGCATTGACCTTTCAATTTGAGCTCTAATTGCAGTGTTGATTTTAGTTGGAGAACAAGTGATGACTGGCATACCAGTGACCATTCTCCAATTATAATCATCACCATGATGATAAACCTATCCCAAGATCACCACGATGGTGCTTAGAGAAAGCAAATTGGAAAAAATTCGAAGATTTGATAGAGCTGGAAGGGGATCCCAAAAGATTTCCCAAGTGTAGATGATGCCATCGATCTCCTCAATGGAACTTTCCATACTGCTGGCAGGCATTCAGATTCCTCGAACTAAGCGGACTTTTCAGGAGAAGGCCAGTTCCATGGTGGTCAGAAGAAGAAGGCTGCTGCATCGAGCAAAGGTCATCATTGACCAGGTGGACAGTCATCGAACTGTGTGGATAATGTCATCTCTTATAAACAGTTAGGGCACGATTTCGATAAGCTATCAGCTGCCAGAAGAATAAACAGTGTAGGTCACGATTTCAAAAAAGCTGCCAGAAGACAATCATGGGCAGGATATGTATCCTCTTAACAGCAGAACACCAGTCAGCAGCATTTGGAAGAAAATAAGAAAAATTCAGGTAAAGGCCCCAAATCCTCCTGCCAGTCCTTATAGTAAATAATAATCATGTCACTGATGCCACAGAAGTTAGTAATATATTTTCTGAAGGTTTTCTCGAGTCTCACTAAAAATCAGATAGTTCCCCAGGACATCATTTCAGAATGATGGAAGAACAACAGTACTTGATTTTTCATCAAACAAAAGTGAATCTTACAATAGTACCTTTTTCTAAAAGGGAATTTGACTTTTTAGCCAAGAGCAAGAACACTTCCAACCCTGGCCCAGATGAGATTCCATTATAAAATGTTTAAGTGGCACATTTCAAGGAACACAAAACTTTTTATAATCAGCATTATCAATAGAATATGGGATGAAAGCAGCTAGCCTAGCATAGAGGAATTGGCAACCTGTTACCATTTCTTAAGCCTGGAAAAGACCTTCTATCCAAGTTACCGTCCCATTGCGTTAACTTGCTGTTTGTAAATTAATCAAAAAAATGGTAAATGTAAGGCTGATGTGGTATTTAGAACACAACAGTATCTTAACACCTTCTCAGTGTGGCTTTCGTCAAAAATGTCACTCCACACTGGATATCTTAGAGCACCTTGAAACCTCTGTCTGTGAAGCATTTGCCTCCAAACAACACCACGTGACAGTGTTTTTGATATAGAAAAGGCATATGACACTGCTTGGAGACATGGAATTCTTAAGACAATGCATAATAGTGGTCTACGAGGAAAATTACCTTTATTTGTCAGATGGTTTTTTACATCGTGAGGAATTTTAAAGTTAAAGTTGGAGTACCCTTTATCAGAGAAAAGGTGCCAAGAAGAAGGTGTTATTTAACTAGTGTTTCAGTGTAACACTTTTGCTCTGGACCCATAAACAGTGTTACATCTGTTATTCAAAAGAGTCTTAAAGACGTTATTTGTGGATGACCTGTCAATATCTTTTGCTGCCACCCGGATGACTGTAGCAGAAAGAAAGTTACAATTAACGATAAATAAAATAACAAGTTGGGCTGAGAAACAGGGCAAAATCTCTGTAAGAACTGCTGTCCACTTCTGCCAGATTAAGGGTACATCCTGATCCAGACCTTTGTTTGTATGGATCCTTAGATACCCATGTAGTTAGATTTCTTAGGCCTAGTTTTTGACAGCAGAATGACTTGTGTCCCCATATCAAACATATCAAATAACTGGTAGCTCTACACATCTTGAAGGTGCTTCCACACCAGTTGGGGAGCTAGTAGAAATCTTATACTAGTGTTTTAAAAGTCATTTATCAAATGAAAATGACATTTTATGATAAATTCTTCATTATCTTCATCTAACTTAAAAAATTTTAGATTCTGTTCATCATTCAGGGGGAGATAGCCACAGGAGCTTTTTTTCATCACCAATATCTAGTTTGCAAGTCGATGCAGGAGAAATGCCCCTTGAACTCTATCGTCAGTCATCCCGATACTGGTTTGGGTGCAAAGACTTCCGCAAATCTCTGGCTTTTGCTGTGGCAAACAGAAATATTTTTAAAGTTTTTATGAAAATCATCCAAGGTATCGATTTAGCTATAGATTAAAAAGATTTTAGAGGATGTTATTGGAAAAATCCCCGTACTTCCATTTTATCCCATAAAATGTCATTTTTGCTGTTTTTTACCTGCTGTCAATTCTGCAGGTATCTTCAGTTTCAAAGAGGGATAAATCTGATGTTCTGAAATGAGGGCAATAGATTTTTTAGAGCATGCTTCAGAGCATATGAATACAAGATTTATATTTACTGATGGTTCCAAATCCAATGCTGGCGTTGGTTATTGTTTTAGTGAATCTTTTAAGGAACTTAGGTTCCTTCAGTTGCCTTCAAACTTTACAGCTGAGCTGTATGGCATCTTTTACTAGCACTGGAACATATTCTCTTACTCCCAGTGTCTAATTTACACAATATTTTGTGACTCTAAAGTGCCTTAGAGTCCCTGGAAGTCTTCACATACTGATCATCCCTTTAGTGTTGAAGATCTTAGTGGATCTTCTTGCACCATTGAGATAAGCATTGTTTCTTTTGTTGGGTTCCTGCCCATTGAACATATCAGGAAATGAAAAGGCAGACCAATTAAAATCAGCACAAATTCTGATACCCAGAAAATGTCCTATTCCATATCATGATGCATTCCAATTATATGGAAATCCATCCATTTCATTTTTTATCATCTTTGTGGGACAGCATCCCCAAAATAAAATGAAAGAAATCACTAGTCAGACCATTTGGAAATCCTCCCACCAATCACATCCATTACTGCATCTGTGTAGATTACCTATTCCAGAATTCACGTTTAACTCACGGCTTTGTGATGAATGGGAGAATGAGCCCTTCTGTGACGATTACTTGGTTCCACTGACTGTTAGGCATTTGCTGGTTATTGTTTGTCTGGTGGAACTTAGGAATCATCTTTTATCAAATCATGAATCATTTGGTTTTTATAACATGGCAAAACTGTTGGGTCTTGTCTATGTATTAATAATGTTATTCTTTTTATCAAAGAATTTGGTCTTCTCAAATAAATTTGACAGCTGGTCTGATTTAGTATATATTTATATTTTTTTTCCTAAAGTTATACTGTTTATCTGATCAATTCTATTAATAGTTTTTTGAAATTTTATATAATTTATTTATTTATTTTAGCATTTTTCTTTTTGTTTTTCATGTTTTAATAAAATTTTATGTAGTTCTTTTTTTAGAGAATTTTAATTTTAATTTTTTAACATACTATAAAATGAAAAAGATCTGTTTACAAGTATTAGTGAGTGACCCAGAAGTTTTATAAGTTAACCTCAATTAATCAATCAATCTTAACATAATATCATACATCCTTGGTTCAAGAGGTTTTAGTAGTGCACTAACATTTTGCTTGTCTTAAAATTTGTTTTCAATTCTCTGGCTACATTGTATGAGAGTCAGTCTTTCTTTTAAATAATTTACGTATATGAATTGGTATCATCCACACTGAAAGTAGGCATACTTCTCAAAACTGAAATAAGTGCTCTAATACTAGTACTTGTTTATACATTTAAGGAGACCCTCTTGTATGTATGTTACATTGTTGTATATTCTTTACTGTTTTAAGTTTAGGATAAACCACTCATAATGTTTACTACCAGTTGAATGTATGGCTTTGAGATAATTTTGTATAAAGACACTGAAGAACAGTTACATTCCTTAAAGGTGGAGATAAAATATGACCCTTTGGTTATGTGCAAATCTTGGTATACTGTTAAAACGACGCTGTAATCGTTTGGCTTACAAAGACTACTGTCCTGTGTTGGAGGGAATGAAAGAAGTTTGTTTCATTCCCTTTAATAATGAGGACCGAGTCTGTAAAGCTCAAGGATTTGAAGTGTAGTGTTAACAATATACTGTACCAAGATTCCAACACAAGAAAAAGGTCCTAATGTTATTCTCACCATTAAGGAATTGATTGCTTTTTGTATGTCATTATATAAAACCATCTCAGAGCCATATATATATTGAACTGGTAATAAACTGTATAACTGTTATGTCAAGATGGTGTTGTTAAGAACTATGTTTGTCAGTACAGTATTTGCTTAATGTCTTCATTATATTAATGTATGAAATTTATAGTAAATTTTTGAAGATCTTTCAAGAAGAGAATGATTTTTTTAATCTGTAATTATGCCATGAATGGAAAATAAAAAAAAAACAAGTTTACGGACACTTTTATTAATCCAAAACAAAATAAGATTATGGAGCAGGGGAAGATTACTCTTAAATTTTTTAATAAATATTTTTTTAAATACCTCTTGAGTCAGCACTGCAGTGCCCCAGGAAGGGAGAGCAGTGTGTTCTTATCAGAGGGTAACCAAGTGTATGTAGTCTCCACTAGAGCAAAGATCTCAGAACAGTTGCAATCTGGTGTTTTATCAAACATGTACCACAGAGATGGACAAGCCCTCTCAACCTCTGTGTACTTAACCACAGATCCTTATTTGTTGTCATTGTTGAAAGAACTGGTTGATTTACAGCTGATGGTATTCAAGTCAAGAGTGATTCCGAGTTGAAAAGTAACTTGTGGACTGTCTAATGATTTGCTCTAAAAATGTCTTGCCAATCACTTCCTATGGCTGAAGCTGAATATCTGGCCATGTTTCCTTCTACATAATCTGGTATGTTATGCCCTTAGAATTTCTTCCTAACTGTAGATACTATCTTGGAAGTTGAACCATTCTCAGTTAAGTAACACACTAAAAACTAAGGGTTCTAACCACTGTTTTGGATAACCTAACCCTCATTTTCTGTGAGACCACACCCTACCTTTCCTCAAACTATATGAGAAAAAGGGTCAGATATTTGATCTTGCAGAAAACTCGTCAGAAATACAAACTTCAAACTGTTATTACCCAAAAGATTAAATAAGCTCTTTTTTTTCTTAAATTACACATCACTTTTATCAATGTCCAGTTTGGGGAAAATGGATTGAGCATTTAATCAAAGGGAAAAGATATAACTTAAACATTTTGGCAAAAACACATAAATTATTAGCACATTACCCAGCGATTCTTATAACTCATAACTGACAGTACTGCTCATATATATCTTGTCAATTTTTATTAGTATCACCAAAATACTAAATTTAAGTCATTACTTAAACCAAAAGTACATTCGCAATTCTTGACAAAAATATTCAGTGAATCTTAAAGTGCATCTTATGAATGGTTATTTTATATACTTGAGTCCTTACTTTGATAAGCGAAATTTAAATCCTGATAATGTTCAAAAAGGATATTAATCATTAAATCAAGTACACTACTTTCATCATTACAACGTATCTTCTCAGTTCACCCTTAAAAGATGGTTTCCTTGCCACTTTGACACCAATTATACTTCTAAGTTTCATGGATAGCAAAAAAGATATTAATCTATCTGCATATTTTGTATACAACATTAGGAATATTTACTATGTTCTAAGCTTAATGGATTTCAAAGCAAACTAGTCACAAACTATAAAACATTACTGTATTTAATTCCAAACTACAAGTCATACTTTCACCTTATATACATAAACAATATACTTTAGTTACACTACATCCTGCAACCTGTGACAAAAGCAGACATGATAACATAACCACCTAATCTGTCTTTTTTTTTTTTCTCCCACCAATCAATGTACAAGATTGAGTCAGGTAAATGGGAGGAGATGTACAGCGAATATTCTGGCTATTCCGTGTTTCCTCCCCCATCCAGAATAGTCAAATCGGACCAAGGTCGCCTTCTATCTGCACATGTACCACCAGACGACTTAGACACTGCTGTGTGATAGATTCTCCAATACCTTCTATAGTAAGCAAATTAGTTTTGGGGATATGGTGTTTCTTGGCAACTTTAATCACAAAACCTTCTCTACAGCATTCTTTAAATTTTTTCAAGAAACTTGGCATAATAAGGAAAACTGCAAAGCTTCCGAAAGCAAATTGCGCAATACAGTAACAAAACTATACAAGAAACATCCTTCAGTTGTCATTAACAAATAAGCTAATGCTGAGTCATTTCCTAGTGCTTAGGTTATACAACAGGCACCTACAACTGTCAAATCATTCAACAAATTACACTCAAGACCATCTATTAAGTTCCTAGAAGACTTGACAGGTTATTTACACTAACTTCGGCAATGTAGCTATTTAAGGATGTAACAATATAGCAAGTAGGTGCTACAAGTCTTTTTGCTGGTAATGGTGACAAAAGTATTTCATTACATCTCAGGAAATTCTTACAGTGGTATAATATCACATTTTGATCCCCTGTTCCCCAATAATTAGTAACTTGCAAAGTGGTTTCTTTCTTCTAAACTTCTGCACAAAGTATTTCCCAATTATAAGTCAAACTATAAATCGAATCAAAATTATGTGCAGATTTACCTAAGACTTCCATGCCATTACAAAAAGAATTCTGTATTCATAATTCCCTCAAGATAATCATAATTTCAAAACTTTCAGAAATTACATATAGAACTATGAATAACCTTAACTAAATAAGCATTTCATTTCTCAACTAGTCATGATGGCTAAACTTCAGCTGAACACCAGACTGACCTTACTTAACTCTGCAGTCTTAGTAAGCTTAAAATCAAAAGCCTATTTCATAATCCTTAAAAATGCACATCAATTCCTTACACAACAAAACCACCTAAAAACGAGGACTCTACTTATAAACCCAAGGAAGTAACACAAACTACAAAAAAGCTGAATGAAATAGTAACGAGTTTTCATGTGACTAGGCGACCACCTCAACCTGCAGCTCACAGAAAAAGGTTCATTTATCGCAGCTTTGTTTAATGATAATCAGGAATCAAACTGGCAAAACTTCCATGACTAGGCACCTTCCTTAGCATTGCTCAAGTCATTTTTAATAGATACCCTACTGAGCTGGAAGGGACTGTCAAAGAAAGATACCAAATTTTGGACAATACAGCAAAACCTCGCAATGTTAACACTAACCTCATCACCAAATCAAAACCATGTTGAAGAGTCCCAGCTTCTCTTGCTATCTATTTAAATCAAGAATTTAGCATGAAGTTTAAGAACACAATAAAAAATTTTGTTTAAGAACACAATAAAAAATTTGAAGAATACTTTAAAGACAACCTGCAGCAATATATCTCCAAGGGTAAATATGGCTTCAAAAATGATTTAGCGAGGCTATTGGAAAACATGACTTCAAGTACCAAGCACCCAACAATTCAAGAAATTTCGAAAACTAGGGAAGCTGTGGAAACAAATGCATACTGTATATGAGAATAAATATATTCAATCAAACCATTACAAAAAATTAATAAGACTGACAAACAAATGGGCCCATCTGATTAACTGAATGTGGGCCAGTCGTAAGTCTTCCAACAATTCCAATCTAATTCTGTTATTGTTCCAAAGCACAAACTAAGGAAATAAGTTTTATATTTTAGCATTTGTGTAATATTTCCTTATTCTTTAAAACTAAGCCTATCAAAGAATGTGGCTGGCTGTAACCATTTCAAATGTGGTACTGTATGTTCATTACTAGTATTGGCCCAGTCATGAGACCAATATGCATTTGAGGGGCCAATCTACCAAAGTAATGGTAAAAACAGTAATTCTTCATCTCGTATTCCAAAACGTAGAAACTCTGTAGTATCAATGTTTAAAAACAAAGTACTGTACTGATTCACTGGACAAATCATCAGATCCATTAACCACCATAAATCCTCAAACCGGGAAGCCACAATGCACTATCATACCTTGCACCAACCCCTACCAGAAATGTGATATTACCCAATCGGTGAGCAATGGTCACAAAACCAAAAATAACTTGGGATTAACTGTAACAGTACTGCACTCTAAAAGGATGAGTCTAATACAATAATAATTTGACCAACATACATATTCCTGAGCAAACTTACATAGTGCCACTCCAAAAACAAGTAAAGTAATGAACCCATGGAATAAGTTCCTTACCAGTGTCTTGAAATACTGTACTTATTCACATTAAATCATTTTTAAATCTTTTTGGGCATAAATAGTGGGTCCTGTACACCAAGTATCAATTAGGAGTTTCTGAACTTAAGTGATGGTCAAAGGCAAAATCATGAGAATTCAGAATCGGTCTTGAAAGCAAGTCATCACAACTAAGGAGATAAACACAGCTATTTTGCATTGACTGCCAGTGTATGCTAACTGTTCAATTCACTGCAAGTACACTCCTAAATACTATGTTTTTGATTCATAGAGCTAGGTCGATGGACATAAGCTTAACGAAAAACCTCTTGGCAATCATTTGCAAAACTTAAGAAGTCTTACTGGTTACTACTCTCCAGGATACTCGCAATGATCTGATAATCTATTTATGGCTAGTATTAAATCTTGCTTCAAAAGACTACAGCCAAAGACTATACACCAACCAGAACAAGAAATAGCTGAAAATTTTTATATTCTAAGTCCAGATTCAGTTTCATTACTGTGCCTATGTGGAGTTATTTCAAATTCTGCAGAGCAAGATTCGTCAACCATCTCTTAACATTAGTTTCAAGCATAACGCTCCATACTCAGAGAGCAGACCACATTTGTTTTCAGATTTACTTCTAACAACTGATTTTTCTTGAAACAAAGGCTAACATGGTTTCAATAACAGTTTAGCCTACTCCACCAATGCAACAGTGAGAAATCTGTGCTAATGAGAGAAACCTTCCAAATGCATACACAACACACAAGATTCAAAGCTTTACGCTGTAGTGTGGTTTACCCAGACTAAGTGGTAAGTTGCCCAAGGCAAGAATAACCCGAGATACTACCACTAGAGAGCAATACACCCAAAATATGAAAAATGTTGGCCATGAAACCAACCACCCAAAGTACTACCACTTGGGAAAATATAGCCCTTCTAAGTTCAGCCAGATCCTTTTTCTAGATA
Source organism: Macrobrachium rosenbergii (assembly GCF_040412425.1). NCBI lineage: Eukaryota > Metazoa > Arthropoda > Malacostraca > Decapoda > Palaemonidae > Macrobrachium > Macrobrachium rosenbergii. Next base: position 59,121,942 of record NC_089753.1, read on the forward strand.
TAACACTTTCCATTTGCATAGCTCTTCTGGATATTCAGGTAATCTGTTCTTTCCCTACACAGGAGACAATTTTGAACAAACCATTTTTGACATCTCTCAATTTGTTTCTAAAGCAAGTCCTAAGCATGGACAAAACTGAGCAGATTTAGTTTACCATTAAGGGAGTGTGGAAATTAAAAATAAATGGAAGTCCCAAATTATCATTAAAAATAGACTTTAAGCAAGAGTTGTAACAAGCCTGGGACAATAGCAATAAAGCAAGACCAAAAATGAGCACTATAAATGTGGGAACGACATCAGTTTAGAAAAGTAGGGAGGTGGTGGTGGTGATGATGGCTAGACAGAACACACAAATTTGTTATGTACAGTAGGCAAAGCACATAAGTATATGCGGAACTCTCAGGTACTACAGTGAATATGCAAGTAGAAAGAAGCCAGCAGGAAACCCCAAGAAATCATACAAAAATGGCATACAGTATAACAAAAATGAAGACCTAAACCACATGCAAATTCTAGATGAAAGTGCACACAAGTTCCAGAGAATGGACAGAACTCATTTCAAATATAACCCCAGAAGGTGAAATTCCAAAGCTGAAATAAAACTGACATATTGACATCCACACTGAGATATTTTTAAGAATAGATATTGCTTCATATTATCAGTACTTTTATTGGAATGTCAAAGTACTGGCAATCAAACTACAGTCATTTAAAATCGTGACACATTGCCATATTCAACACATACCAAATCAAGAACTGATTAATATCAATCAAGCACCAGGCCTTCAAGACCATATGTGCTATGTTATGTTGATTATAGATACAGTATGGTCAAAATTATTGGTTGGTAGATGAAGACGTAGTATGGAAGGTTTAACTGTGCTGAGATTGTTATTTGAGATACTGGACAAGAAAGACAGCCAGCGAAGTAGAGGGTAGTTAAGGAAGAATGGAAAGCAATCTGAATATGGGATGGTTTTGAAATGTGGGCATCCCAACAAGCTGCAGAGTGGGCCAAAGAGTCCACTTGCTCATTTCCTATGATGCCCACATGGCTTGGGGTCCAGCAGAAGCAGATTAGTTTTTTCCAGATTGAAATATGAAAGGGACAATCTTGAATTTCACGGACGACAGGATGGGTACAGTCAATAGATTGAATGAGGGATAAAGAATCAGCAGTCTGTGAAAATAACAAAGGTTGATGAGGGGTAGATTAGAAGTTGTTTTAGTGCAAACAAAATGGCATATAATTCTGTTGTAAGTATGCTTGCCACAGGTGGTAACAGTAGTTGGAAATGTTTTGTGGGGAAGAGGACAGCAGCCCCAGTTCCTTTAGGGGACTTGGAGACATCTGCAGCTTCGTATCATGAGAGGAGATATCTGAGATCATGTCTGTGGGATCAGAATCCTCGAATGTTCCACTTGAGTACAGACATTAATGGGAATGAGATATATGATGTGATATTACAGTTGGTATGGTTGAGGTAGGGTTGCTAAATGGGGATGGACTGTCTTCAGTATTAAGCAGGGACAGGTGAGAGTCAGGAATTTTGGGTGAGTCATCTGCAGAAGGGAAGTTTAAAGGTGAGGAGGGATAGGAAAAGAGAGACTCGCGGATACAACCTGGTGGTAAAGCAGTCAAGGATACTTTTTCTCTGTACAGAGGTCTGAGTGGAAGGTTGGGTGGGAAAGTTAGTTATAAATGATTTGTTTAACCAGACCTCTGAACTCTTTTAGGGTTCTTCTCGGGCTGGAAAAAGAAGGGGGGAAAGAATACATAAAAAATTAAGTAATTAAATAAATAATTAAATAATAAAAAAGGGGAAAGAAACTAAAATAAAAAAATCAAGAGGGAAAGAGAAAAAAAGGAGGGAAAAAGGGGGAGATTATATTTTATTTATCAATTTAATTTTGTTTAAGAAGAGAATGGTATTATTAATTGAAAAGTTATTACTTTCTGCTAGAATATCCTTTATTGATTTATTTTGTAAATAAGTATTTCTTTCATGCTGCCATCTGGGACAGTCAATCAAGATGTGTTTGAATGTTATTGGGATGTTACACCTTTCACAAGTTATTGGATTTGTGTGTGGAGTTGGTGGGAGGGAAAAGAGACAGGTAGGGGGAAAGGTGAGGAAGGTGGAGGTTCTGTGGTAACTGGCATGAGAGTGGGGGGAAGGATAGCAGGAGGGTTGACCTCAGTGGTGGTATGATGAACAGTTGCATATTTTGTGTGAGAGGAGGTGGGGGACGAGGTTGGATTTGGAATCGTGATAAAGGGTTGATTTATGTAATCCTCAATGTCCTTCATGGTTTCTAAAGGCGACTTGGGTGTAAGGGTTTTCTTGGGTGGAGGGTAAACAGGAGGTGACTGGGAAAACTCGGAAGGGGAGAATTTGTTATTGGTCTTTGGAGTTGTCCCAAATTTGCATTTTTTCTTTGTGTGGGGTTGTGTTAAGGAGGGGAGAGCTTTGGGAGTGAGGAAGGGAAAATAGGGATGTAGAAGTAGGTGTTTCTGAATTTATCACCTCAAAAGGATTTGACAACGATACACTTGAGAGAAGAAGAGAGGAAGAAGTGGTGGATGATGGTGCTTTAGAGGTATGCAGCCGCTAGGGCAAAGAAAGCGATAAGGGTAAGGAAGTATTAGAGGTGCTGGTGGACTGGAGAATTAGAGGAGGAGGAGGGGGGAGGGGTTAGTTGTGGCGTAATATGTACAGTATTGGCGGCAGTTTTGCTTGTTTGCTTTGCTGTTGTCACGGTCTGGGCCAGGGTTACAATGCTAAAGCCAAGGCAGCGAGCCTCCTCTCTAGCTTCTTTCAGGGTCAATCCATGCTTGAAGCAGATGGCAGCCACCTCTGATTCAAACTTGTTGACAGGGCAATCACAGTAAAAAAAAAATTATGTTTGCCAGCACAACTGGCGCAGTTATGCTCTTGTGAGTGGCAATTTGCTTGATCATGGTCAGGTGAGCTGCAAATGGGGCAGTGTGCTTAGCTTGTGATCTGCAAAATTTGACAGGGTGGCCACAGCGCCAGCACTTTTGGCAATGATGTGGGGGAGGAATATACTTTTGGACTTCGTAATGTTAACCTCCAATGTACAGTATACATCTTGCCCCTTGAATGTGATCTTTGCAAAATTTTTTGGATATTTCCTGTTGCTCTTGTCCCCAAGAATGTAGCAAGTAATGCAGAGAACTTCACGGCGGTCACTTAGGAATTCTTTGAGATCTGTTGAGCAGTCACTCAAGCTGACATTGTCAACTGGGCACTGCTCAGAGGGTATCACCACTATTCCAGTGAACTTGTTGAGGTGAGGATGTGGAGTGGTAGGGAAGACATTACCTTGTAGGTCTTTGAGGGTGGACATTGCTTCAGCCTGAGCCTCTGTTTTCACCATAAAAAGATGTAAGTGGTCGCGTCTTGTTAGGAATTTCACCATTCCTACCCATCTCAGCAGGCACTTTTGAAAGTGGTGTATTGTTCGGGTAGGGAGTGTTCGGGGGGATGATGAAGTACTTGTCCAACTTCTGGGGTCCAAAAGACGGTTGACATAAAGGTTGGGCGAGTACTGGACGACATTTGAAGGTGGGTAGAAGAGGATGGAGTTGAAGCGTTAAGAAAATTTTTTTGAGGAAAAGGTGCTGTAGTGGTCCCTTGTTTCATGGTAGAATGCTGTGGTTCATAAGCTTGTAGAGTAGTCACCAAAGATGAACTAGTGGAAAGGGAGCATGGGGCATCATGTGCCGAGATGACAGGTGACATGGTAACAGAGGAAAGGGATGAGGAGATTTCTGGGGGAGTAGTCTGGTTCGAGGTCTCTAAACTAGCTAAGTCAGAAAAGCCCAAAAAATCCGGGACTGATTGTGAGCAGGGTCAGTCCCCAACCCCTTAAAATTTGTTTGATTTCCATTATCGGTCATATGCTAGGGAAATATACAGTCCACTCCTTGAGAGCCCTGCATAAAGGAGTAAGGGTATAACAGAAAAAACAAGGACGCTGTGCCCTATAGCGTCCAGGAGACCATTAAGGACCAACCCAAAGTTGGTCTTCTACCCTCACAGCACAGACACTCACACCTAAGGGATGGGGGAGGACAGAGGAAACGGACTGGTGGATAGTGGGAAAGAAGAGTGATAAAATGGATTAAGAAACCAAGCCAAAATTGGTCGAGCACAGGACCAAAACCCAAAGCTGGAGGAGGGTCCAGCTCCCAACATCAGGCCAAGGTCCCTAGCCCCGAAGCCCTCCCACAATGACAATATTGCTTGGTATGGGAGGGGATACCAGATCCACAGCAATTCACTTTCAAAAACCTCTTAAACTTAATGTCAGTATGCTGCCTACACCACTTACATGTGCTTCGGTCTGCCATCAAATTCTTCAATAACGGAGACATACAGAAACATAATGATGCAGTTACCTAGGTCACTTTGTGACAATAACAAATTGCCCACTTGGAGCAGATGGTTTAATTCAATCTATGCAGTTTCTCGAAATGAAACCTGACATGTACAATGCTAAGGAGGCTGTGACTGTTAAATGGCAAGGAACTTTGAAGCAATGAGAAAATTAACATCCACTACCCAGAATGGACATCTAATCTTACCAAGACCTACTTGGAAGGAAATGTGATTTGAGAAAACCTAACTACCATAACACCAGAGGTAGAAAAACTTCAGAAATACTGATGCACAAAACACCAAAACACTGACCAAATCTTACTTTGTTTGCTATTATCAGCCAAACCTTGAACTCACAACTAAGATCTCAATAGGCATCTTGTCCATAAGATCCTATGTAGTACATAACGAGGCTATGGAGGATGCCTTCTTAGTTCTTTCAGGCACAGAGGTTAGAAAACCTTCATGAAACTGAAACCTTTTTATTCAGTCTGAATACTAATTAGAGACTAGTAAGCTTAACATGAATAACCACATTTAAAACTGGATCAGGAACCTATGAAACTTTCCATCCAACAGTAATTTCATCCACCTTTCAACATTCATGGATACATCACAAAATGGATTTATCCAGCAATTTCTTGCACTAACTAATCACCAACTATGAGACAGGAGAATTTATCACACAGGCAGATGTCTAAGATGTACATTATGGTATTTTATCCATTCTTTATTTCGAGCACAAAATTGATTGAGAAACTTGAGACTGAGGAGGATGTTTAAGTCACAAGCTAGTACCCCCTTTTGACAAAGACAGCATGCGGCACAAAATGTAACTAAAGTATTGCTAAGCAAGACTTAAGTATGACATTTGAATTGAATTAAGAACTAATCCTTTTATCTGCAAATACATTTGGCAGGAATACAAGACACATTTTGAAACTTCTCTATGATAAACTAAATAATAACAATATTAACAAGCATTAATTTATCTTTAAGGGGTGAACCAACTGCAAAATTGCCAAAAACAAAGAAGCCATTGCTTTTAAAATTTAACATTCTAAATTACTAGGACAAACAGAGCATATTCCTGTCAGCTATAAAGCATCGTAGTTATAACTTCCAAAATAGTATGCAATCTAGGCAAGAAATTTCATATCAAAACATACCAGACCATTTAGAAGGAAAACATTAACTAATTATCGTGAGCAGCCATAATAAATGAACAGAGGCACACACATTTAACATGAGCAGTATCACGAAGGACTGTTTATCAGTTACATTTACCCTCAAACATCATTCTTCACTCAAATTCCATCAGCTGAAAATAAAACCAGTATTACAGCAATGGCAGAACAAATGTCAACATTTGTTAAGCAATAGAAGCCAAGTGCTTTATCCATCTCTGTAATACGCCTGATAGACACCAATTACAAATGTTCTGAGGCCTTTGCTCTAATGGAGACTTTACATCCACTTGGCTACCAGAACACACTGCTCTCTCTCTTCCTGGGCCACTGCAATGCTAACACAGAGGGGTTCTTTATTTGTAATCTTTCCAGTTTTAACTAACTACACAACACACTTCATACTGGAAGAACCTCTGTACTCTAGCCAGTCTAGGACCTAGTTTTGAAAAAATTAAATTTTCAAAATATTATCACAGGACAAGTCAGTTACATGAATGTGAATAATGTAACACTCAAGAAAATTTTTTCATTTAGCCTTTTCCATTGGAAAGAAAAAAATATTTAACACAAAACTCTTACATATCACAAAGTCAACAGTCCCCTGATGTCCTGACAGTTAAATAGAGTACTTACACAACATTACTGATTCTACTAATAGGGACTATCATGTCTATCTTATGTAAGATGCAAAAATTAAAAGAAAAAAATCTTGCACTGTCAGGTCTAATTATAAGACTGAATACAAATCAAGAAGACTGAATACAGATCACAAAGTTACAGTGCCCTAATGTACTGACAGTTGAACAAAAAAACTGAAATAACATTATTGATTGTACTAATGGAAACTATCATGTATATTTTAAATACAATGCAAAAAAAAAAATTCATTCCAACTCTGCTTACAGAAGACATGCTTTACTAATGGGAACTATCATGTTTATTTTAAATACAATGCAAAAAAAAAAAAATCAAAAATAATTCATTCCAACTCTGCTTACAGAAGACATGCTTGGCAAGTATGCTTACTAAATATCATGAAAATTTTGTACTGGAAAACACTGGCACTATTTGACACCTAAATTAGAACTTAGACAAACATCATCTTAAGGCTAAATGATAGCTGTTATACATGACTAATTTAGTACAGATGTTCTTAATACAATACTGTATTAACATACATATATAATTTAAAAAAACTGGTTCAACATACTTTTTTAAGTTATATCAAGAACACATCTTATCCATAACTTAGTGAAAATTTACAGAATTTTAAAATTGATATTAAATACACATGCAAGAATTAAATCTGAATTTATTAGAGTAAAACCTCAAATCAGAGGACTTCTGTACCTATCAGCTATATTGTTAACATTACTTATTGCTGGGCTACCATTTTAGATGACATACATTTATAAATAAATCTCTTCAATTGCTTCTCAAGTGCAATATACAGGTTGGTTTAGTTAGGGACTAAGTGGAATTGCTGTGAATTGTAAGATATCTAGAAAATATTCAAGTGCAAGCTATAGTTTAGGGTCTTTGTTACTTTAACATGCTTTGTTGCTCATCAGAATGCTAGACACTCAAAGTGTCTATTATGTTGAGGTGCTACTTAAGTAATTAAGTACAGTAATGATGTCATGGTATATTACAGTAATCTGAGACTTATGACACATTTTTTTAAACATATCTCTTCAATTGCTTCTCGTGCAATATTCAGGTTTGTTTAGTTTATTGCTGTCTTACACTATTCCATCCCTGAATAGCTCAAGGCACTGTTTATTTACTTTGGAAAAACATCATTAATCATTTTAATCACAGAGTACAGTATCCTGAATTGTTGTTATTATGTAGTTGGTAACTTAACCAGACCAGAGCTAAAATAATAAACTGGTCACAGAATATCTCTGAAGACATTACTGGTTAACACCATATCTTTAGTAAGAATATACTTTTATGTACTGAACAATAATCACCTTTACATACTTATTTCTAAAATTCAAAATTACGAAAAACATGGAAATTTGTACATATGACAGGGCAAAATTTCAAAGGGAAAAATATAATGGATATCAACATATGAAATGTTCAAGTTTAAGCTTCCTGCAATTCATAGTTGCCTCAATATTCTGTAGAATAAAATAAGTTACAACTTTTTGAAAGTGTAGTCTGTGAGTTAGGTATGTTGTCTCAATGGTTTGATTAAAGTATTGACAACTAAGTGGTCTTTGTTAATCTATTAATAATACAATTTTTTAATAGGTTTCACTTACTCTAACATGCAACTTATATTAAAAAATCCATTTGTCAGTTCTCAGATGCTAAATTTAATGCGTTATGTGCAATGTTTATGGGGGCAAGTGTAGTGGACTAAACTATACTGTACAAATTTTAGAATTTTAATTCCGAATATACTAGTGATTCCCCACATCACCAGTGCCTGATATTGAGACTTTAGAGTTACTAATTACTAAACTTAAAACACTTAACTTCAAGATTCATGGAAGTCGCAACCCTACACTATTTCAAAGAAAACTAACAGATCAAGAAAAATACCAGTCATAAATGGTGAAAACTCCCTCCTGATACAGGACTAGATTAATCCTATTTTCAAATGTCAGAATGGAATATAAAATTTAGGCCAAAGGCCAAGCACTAGGACCTATGAGATCATTCAGTCCTGAAAATAATGTTGAAAGAATTGTTGGGAGAGGGTGGAAAGTAAGGTGGAGATAAAGCTTACGGAATAGAATAGAATGAATAATTTAGGCCAATGGCCAAAAGCAAAAAAGCTTATGAACAGAGGTTCAGTAAAAGAAATGAAAGGTGCTGCAGCTAGGGGCCGAAGGGACCCTAAAGAGAACCACAAGTAATGCCCACAATGCACCATGTTAGTCAGTTAGTTATAAATGATTTGTTTAACCATATGAGGTGCACTGACGGCACTACCTGCCATGGGGATTATTTCAAATATCAAACACCCCTCACATAATCCTTACTTTGGAACTACAAATGAATCCCTACTTCAGTTCAGGATAGACCTTAAGTCCTTACTGAAAATGAAAAACATTTAATAAAAGAAATACTGATTACAGTATTATATATGAAGTAACTGCCACTGTCACTAACACTTGAGCAAAATCACTCTTTCATTAGAAATGGCATGAACACCTTTCCTTAGGTAAAATTTACCTTCCACAAATTAGTGTGTGCAGTGCCTAAAACTATGCAGAGCTATGGATGAAAGACATGTTCCTGATATCTAGTACAATCTTACTCTCAAATTTAAACATACAATTTCACACCAAGAGAGGTACTTCTTTAAACAAGTTTAACAAAATGCTTTTGTCAACCCTACCAGCACTCATGCCATTGATAAATTTCCTAAGATTCTGCATACACTAAACCTACAAGAATCAATTATTACCTGGCATCATATTCCTGGTGACTAAATTTCCAATATAAAGCTAATTCTCCGTTTATTTTGACATTTAATGGTGTAAAATGAAAATCAGACGGTGATTCAGTTTGATACTAAAACATAACATACGTGATCTATCACAAACAATAGGCTCAAGGGATGCTGAATAATTTAACCAAAAACTATAAAGATTCAAGTCTTGATGGATTCAAAGTGGCACTAAGTTTTATGCAGTTTAATGTAAGACTAAACATCTTTCAGCAACACATCAGTGCCAATACAGTTTGAAAACTAAATAAATGAACAAAAGCAATCGGGTTTTAGGCAACTGAATGATGCATAATCAAAACTATGAAGATACAGATAGAAAATCAGATCTTACTTATGACTTTCAAAGGTTGATGCGGCATTTAATTTCAAAATCTAGTCTCAATCTGTTACTGCAGAAGTTAGTCTGGGTTGCACTTTTACTTTCATGCAATCAAGTACTTTTACATACTTTTATGTATTTGAATGTTATGCTTGTGTGGTGCTTTCCCTCAAGTTACACATTCACTTGAAATGTGACAAAACTCGTAACTGCCAAAACTAGCTTACATAACCAATTATGTCTGATTCAGGTGACCATTAAAGTCAGCTTTCAATGCATTTAAAACCTATTTGAATACCATAGCTGTCACAGTTGAGAAAAGCTTTTTGTTTCAACCTACAACCATACAAGTACAGTACATTGTGACAATGACAAATTAGCAACCAAACTATTTTTCAACATATACCTCCTTGTTTAAAAGTTACATACAATTAAATTTATACGTAACTACTCATGATAAAACTGTGACATCCAGAAAGTAACAATATCTTTACCTTTTTTGACAACATTAACTACCAAAGGTTCAAATATAATTTTCATTAATCAAATAAAATTGCTTGAACAATACCAAGAAATGAGACTAAATTGCTAGTTCATATCAATATGCTAAACTGAGGTGTAACATGCAGTAACTGGCAAATGACAATTTTGAAAAAGGATAAAACCTGTTTCAAATTTTACAGGTTTGCAGAGCTGCAGAACTATTTTTAAAGCCAAAACAATATTATCAATATTAAAACCGAATGGCTGCCCAGATGACTGTCTAGTTCACCTGTTGTCCACCATGTGTGTTTCGAACGCTTAAGTAAGCTCTTGTCAGAATTCTCTTTGACAGCCCACTAAGTTGTGGGGAGGCTGGGTGGGGTCTACTTTAACAGTAGGTAAGTACCCAAATAATAAATTTTATTATGAAAATTTATATTATTTGGGATGAATCTTACTGTTAAAGTTAGCCAATTCCCACATTGAAAGGAGGATGGTGGGTAGTGCAGCTAGACCAAATCTGCTCAGCCAATTGAGCTAAAGGTTTCTTGCATGAAACCTAAAACATTCTTACCTGATCTGGAATCCTTTCTGGATCTTACTACCACCAGAAGTTAGATTCCTTTCAGGGAGCAAGGCTCTCATACATGTGCAGTGAAGAGCAGCCTTGCGGAGAAAACCGCTTCAATTCAGCCAGAATGAGAGAGAAGTGGTGTGAGGGGACCCCTGCACCTGGGTCCAAAAGCCCTATAAGGCAACAGTCACTAAACATAAATACCTTTATGATATAAAAGTACCCTCCTCTACAACACATGTACCTTCATGCTCCCAAAATATTAAAACCTGGGATTTAAAACAAAGAGCCTAAAGGATTGTCTTTTTTCGGTTCAGGAAAAGACTACCTGATACTAATAGCGGACTAAGGGTTTTACTGTTTTCAAACACGATTCTGCATACTTAAGGTAGTGAGTGGGCAAAACTAAACTGCATTTCTACTGCAGTGCATTAATCCCATCCTCAAGCAACAAATTGTCATAACACTATATGAAGCTGCAACAGCTCCCACATTATGTTTACCTTCAATAAAGGTAAAAGGTATGGAGCTAGTTCTCATGCACTAGTCTAATCAAATACATCAAAGGGAACCTCGTGTTCTTTGACAAAGATGTTCTAGGTTTCTAAAACCACAAAACAAAAGGCTAACTTTGCCTCTTCCAGGCTTAACCATTGACAAAGACAGCTAGGTTTTCTAAACCACAAAATAATTGGTTAACTTTGCCTCTTCCAGGCTTAAACCTTGACAAGGACATCTAGGTTTTCTAAAACCACAATACAAACAGTTAATATTGCCTCCTCCAGGGTTAACCTTTGATACAGATGTTCTAGGTTTTCTAAAATCACAAAATAAAAGGATAAGCTTTGCCTCTTTCCAGGCTTAGCTTATCTAAGTAAGTTTTAATTGCCCCAAAATGACAGAGAATTGTTTCCTCTTCCTCACCAAGAGGTTAAATGGAATTCTTACAGTTCTCTGCAAAACAGCCTTAACATCATTCTCAGCTGTAATGCAAAAAGATAAAATAGCATTCCCTTTACAACAACCTTAAGGAGAGTGCTTGCAATAAATTTAACTTTTAACTGTTGATAGTGCTGAATAAAAGAAGTTTTCATAGTAAACAATTCAATGGAACTAATTCCAGAGGCATCAAAAGAATCTGCAGATAAAATTTGCCCAGAGTTAAAATCCAGAGAGAGGCTGATGATACTGAGCTGATTCCATCTGATCAAAACCGGTCTGATCATCAGCCAGATCACATGACGCAAGACCAAGGAAATTAAGGAACAATAACCTTGAAAGTAGACAGCGAAAAAGTCTTACTAGTATATCAGAAAGCAGAGAAACATTAAGACTACAAAGGTTCCAGATGCTGAAAATTCCTCTAGAATGGCATCTGAGCAATACACAAAAACTGCTTCTTGCTTCTAACACAAGGCCACGGTTGTTCTTCACTTGATTCAGGATAGAACCCATGATACCTTTGAAAATCCCCTCATTGGGAGGAGACAGTCAAGCATCTCGAGTGGTTAAGTGTGAGATGCAGAAGTTAGTGGAAGTGCATGGAATTTGCAACTTGTGTCAATTTCCCCTTAACAGAAGAATAAAGACATCTACGAGAGACAGTGTAGAAAATCATTTGCTCAGAGGCATTAGGGTTCTACTGAAGGCAATTATTGAACTTGAAATTTGCTCAATACTTCCTTAAGAGTAGATAAGAGGGGGAAGGCCTGTGAGTCTGAATCTTGGCCAAACTTGAAGAAACACATCTACTTCAAGCCTGTGGGCCCTCAAAGGAACACTAATCAACTGGTTGTTCCTGTCTCATCTGCATGCTAATAAGTCTACATTTGAGTACTCTTCTAATCCCACAGCAACTGTCAAACTTGCAGATGTAACGGCCACACTGTAGGTAGTTTTGTTCTCTTCTGAATTCCCAATCGCCAAAAACTGTCCTTCTGCAGAATGAATTATCAAACCAATATCTTGTTCATTTCAATCAAAAAAGCAATCTTTCCACTCAAAAAACTGTCCTTCTGCAGGAAATGAATTATCATACCAATATCTTGTTCATTGCCACTGACAAAAAGCAATCTTTCCACTATGACTTTTTTTTTGTAATCAGGATAAACCAGATACTAGGCATCTTCGATGGGCTTTCCACTGGCCTGACACCTACTATGGATTTCAGGCAAAAATAGTGGTTTTCTTTTAATATCTTTATACTAATTATTTAAGAACAGTACCAAACAGCACTATAGACCTCCGTAATTTTTGATACTATACTGCATTTTCAAACCCGTTAATTAAGGTGTTTACTCTTGTCCTAGTAAACAAAGCTAAATCTTTTGGTAAGTTCGTTAAACAATCGAACGTATGCTGAACTCACTTCGCTCTCCCTTCCTCACTTAAACTCCCTTTTCAATACTTTATGAATGTCTTATCTAATATTTTCCATAATATCCACTTTAACATTGGTATTTTCCAATATATTTGTCATCACAAGGATATCATTCGAAAATCCATAATGATAAGATTGTAAAAAAAGTAACAGGGAACATAAAATGGTTTTCAAGTCAAGAAGGTCGAATTATGGTTTCGTTAAGGTTCTTTTAACTGGGGGAAAATAATGAAACACACGTTTTCCAAAGGCAGGATTGACTGGCTTTACCTTCTTGTAAGGCAGAGTAAATGAAATCAAGTGTTATATAAGTTGATAAAATTACAAGGTGTATTCAAATATATTAACCATTAACTATATAGAAGATATGGTTTATGCCTAAGCAGTTTGTTGTCTCAGTGTATGTTTGACTGAGGAGGTTTTCCCATCATATTCATGACTGGCATGTTACTTTCATACACATAAATGCAAAAATGCATTTGCATTACGTCTCCATTCCATATACAAAATGGAACAAGCTAACAATAAACTAAGGATTAGTCTTAACAGGTAAAAATCAGGTTTGTTCATCACACTAACACAATGTGGCATAAGAAACACAAGAATATTACTGAATAAGAAATAATATCCATAATTTACTTTACTATATAAAGAATTCTTATTAAAATTATAATAATAACATATATATATATATATATGTATATCCCATACTAAATATATACATGCAATAATCATACCCATCATGTAAACCATATAAAATATATATATATATATATATATATATATATATAATTATAGGCCAATATATGTATAAAATATATATACATATATATATATACATATATACCCCACATAATATATATATATAATATATATATATATGTGTGTGTGTGTGTTAGTATGTGTGTGTGTGTGTAATTGTAATCAATCCAACAAATTATAGTTGTAGATTTTTTATCATAGTTTTAAATACTATATTTATTTGTGTCACAATAATTTGTTTGTATTCTACAAATGTTTTCCACACAGGCCTTACAATCGATTAGACGTCATAGGCATGAAGACGAAAGTGCATTCAATTTTACAGCGAAGCATGGGAACAGCACCATCTACCCAGACGGGACCCGTCAACGACACATGGTAGACACCCACACACAAGTGCCTTTGATAATTTTCAAATCGGTGCCATATTAAAATGGTGAATTTGCTAAGAAAAACACATTCGCCATTATTTTCTGACACAGGATTTAGAAAACGGCATCATACCAGCATGGAACATCAGAATTATCAGAGTGGCGATTACTCCATAACATGGGGATATTCTATAAGGTCACACAACGAAAAATTTATAAAAAGGAAGCTTTTATAGTGTGATGGCGTATCTGCATTCCGAGTACTTAATGAATATCGGAAGGAGGGGAGAATATTCAACATCGATGAAACATGGTTCACCACGAGGATGCATCCTAGCAGCAGTGTTTTGATGCACACAGTCCATTTGACAAGTGCCACCAACAGTCGTCGGCAGGTCCCTCCTGGAGAAACGTTTTGCCTGCTTGTTGGTACCGACACAGAAATGGTTTCATTGAGGAATCATTTTGTCTTTTATTACAAAAAACAAAACTTTGACTACCATGGCGAAATGAATGCCGACCTATAGCAACAAATAATATGGCTCACGCCCCAACTTCTTCCAGGCTTGAGCCAGCAGTTGTTGTAAATAATGCAAATGGCACAACCAATTGAGCAAAGATAGTCGTTGCCCAAACTCCTCCAAACAACAAACAGATATATGTTAAATGGTTGATAATGCCGCCAGATACCATTCCCTCCAAACGCCAGTGCCCTGAGCTATTTGCAAATTTTTGATCAAAACATTTAAATTGGATAATATTGACATGTCAAATATATCCGTTCATGGGGATCTAAAGTCGTCCTTACTTTATTAAAGAAAATCTGAGCTCAATGCTATCACACTTTATGAAAAACGTGCGTTCCTCATTGCAGCGATTCACTCGGCAGGTGGGACGTGCAGATTTCGGGCAGATTTACACAATGTTAATGGTTGTACAATGGAAGGTGGGACTATCAATTATACGGTCCAGAGCTGTCCAATTTATTCAACTGGTCAAATGATAACATCCAAATCTCTAGGTGCTTTAATCATCACCATAAACAGTGATGATGAGGATGATCTGTTCCTTGACAGTGATGACCTTATGAATAAATTTTTGTGATTTTTGTTCAACTGTCTCCTTTAGTCTCCCAACTGATGATGGTGATAATTAAGCAGGCCAGAGAGAGCCTCTAAAATATTAGAGAGAGATCTAATTACTTTAAGAAGAGGCTTATCCTTCAACAGGCACAGAAACTGTATCAAATAAATTTATCAATTAAAATACTTTATCATAATTAAATCAAAACTCATTTATAAAAAAACTAATTTTGTCTTAATTTACATACCAGGGGCACCCAGAAATTTAGCCCAGTTATGAAAATAACAGTAAAACGAAATGGAATGCAGATTGAAATACATTAGATAAAGATAATATGCTGTTCAATATTTATCATATCTTTAAAAAAGAAATATATGCTTCAACTTTAGAAATGAACCATCAACATGCCATGGATGGATGGGTCTTAAGCTGGATTATGAGATTTAATTTGGTTATCTTTCCAAGTCAGATATATCCACGAAACTTGAAGATTTAAGAAGGCTCAGGGCAGGTTCATCAAGTTGATAAAACTAAAGGCAAATAAACTCCTTATACACCCTGACGAAATACAACATCATGAAATGTTAATAAGAATTAAAACAAGAATCCAACATATCAATTGGCTATCAAGTTATAACAAATATGATATTTTAATGATAAAATAAAGTTTGTTCATACTTACCTGGCAGATATATATATAGCTGTATTCTCCGAAGGTCCGACAGAATTTCAAATTTCGCGGCACACGCAGTGGCCGGTCAGGTGGTTAGTACCCATTCCCGCCGCTGGGAGGCGGGTATCAGAACCATTCCCATTTTCTATTCAGATTTTCTAACGCCACTGTCTCCTGAGGGGAGGAGGGAGGGCAATATAAATATATATATCTGCCAGGTAAGTATGAACAAACTTTATTTTATCATTAAAATATCATTTTGTTCATGAGACTTACCTGCCAGATATATATATAGCTGAATACCACCTTTGGAGGGGGTAGAGACAGCCAAGAAATAGAAAAAACCAATTATTGGTAAAATTATTTTGGTTCCTTATCTGATAGCGTAGCTGACTGAGTGGTTACTGTCACTCTAGTCTGCTTCTGCTTTACTAGAGACCCCAGCGAGGTAGTGACCTATATAGCTGGCGACTTCTAGATGATCTGTCAACGGGGCGTGACCACAATGTGACTAGATCATAGCCCATACAAAGAGGACAAAAGAGCATTACTAACCACCTAACCAACACCTAAAGCGTTAGTTTGCAAAGGATTGGGAAGACTGCCTCCAGTAGTCGACCCAACAACCACAAAAACACAATTAAAAAGGGGATAGGATCAGAGTTACCCCTGTCCCCAAGGTTGCTGAAGCAGCAATGTATGGTCCCAGCGAAAAGCAATTTTCGTATGCTACCTAAACATCTTGCCAAGAGTGTGAGGCAAACACCGAATTGACTTCGCCAAAATGTGGCACTAAAAATGTCACTGAGTACCATATTTTTCTTGAACGCCATGGAGGTAGCAACTGCCCTCACCTCGTGAGCGTTAACTCTCAACAACTTGAAGTTGAGTCGTCACAACTAGAGTGTGCGTCCTTAATGACGTCCCTAATGAAGAATGCCAGTGCATTCTTCGACATAGGTTTAACTGGTTGCCTCACAGAACACCATAAAACATCCAATGGACCACGAGTGTCCTGTGTTCTTTTAAGGTAGTACTTGAGAGCTCTAACTGGACATAGAACTCCCTCAGGTTCCTGTCCAATAAGGTCTGCTAAACCTTTAATTTCAAAGTGTCTAGGCCAAGGGTTAGAAGACCTATCATTCTTAGCCAAGAACTTAGGGCTTAAAGAATAGACAGCATTGTGTTCCTTGAAGCCCACATGACGGCCTCGAACTTCTCTCACTCTCTTCCAGCCGCGAGGAATGCCGTTTTCGAGTAACATCCTTAAGAGATGCAGAGTGGAGAGGCTCAAAAGGACTAAACATCAAAAACTTGAGCATTACGTCCAAGTTCCAAGCAGGGGAAATCAGCTGAGGAACCTTGGACGTCTAGAAAGAGCTCGTAAGATCGTGGAGGTCCTTATTGTCAGACAAAGCTAATCCTCTGTGTCTGAATACAATCGAAAGCATGCTCCGATAACACTTGATAGTCGGAACTGCTATATCGAGTTTTCTCTTAAGTAAAGGAGAAAATCCGCAACCTGGCTCACAGTGATAGAGGAAGAGGAAAAGCCCTTCTTTCTACACCAACCTTTGAAGGTTGCTCACTTCGCTAGATATATCCTTTAGATGAAGAACTTCTGGCTCTAGCGATGGCCCGTGCCACCTGGCCAGAAAAACCCCTTCGCTCTGACCAAGTTTCGATAGTCTGAAAGCAGTCAGGTTCAGAGCGGGAGATTCAAAGATATCTCGTGAAGTGGGTTTGTATGAGCAGGTCTGCTCTCATAGGAAGGGTCCTCGGAACGTCTACCAACCAGAAGAGAAACTCCGAGAACCAGTGGTTCGAAGGCCAAAACATGGGGATGAGAGTCATCCTCGTCCTTGTGAGGCCGCGAACTTGCGTATGACTTCTCCCAGAATTTAGAACGGGAAAAAAGGCGTAAACATCTATTCCCGTCCAATCCCAGGGAAGAGCAACTATCGCAACTGCCCCAGGGTCGAGTACAGATGAGCTTTACAGAGGAGCCTCGCTGTTCTTGAGGTCGTGAAAATATCCACAAGATGGAGACCCCAAAATTTCCAAAAATCTTGGCAAACCTCCTGATGAAGGGTCCATTCCTTCGGCAGGAGTTGATGGCGCCAACAGAGCAGGTCTGCTCGAACATTTTCGACCTCTGCCACAAAACTTGTGAGAATCGAAATGTTGCGAGCATAGGCTCAAAGAATAATCTCTCTTGCAAGGCTGAACAGGGAACAAGTATTGTCCGAGTTTGCTAGAACTACACGATTGCAAACTTGGACCTCGAAGAATTGGCGAGCTAAAAGATAGCCGCCAAATCTTTGAAGTCGATGTGCCAGGACACCTGTTCCTCTCTCCAGGTTCCTAACACTTTCTCTCCCTCTAGTGTTGCCCCCAACCTGTTGACGACCCGTCGGAAAAACAACACTAGGTTGGGGTTCAGAAGCTTGAGGGAGATCCCTTTCTGCAATTCCGTTGGATCGAGCCACCACCACAGATCCTCTTTATATAAGGAAGAATTCTCAATTCCTCTTTCAAGTCTTCCTTGCTTTGTCAGTTTTCCAACAAAAAGAACTGAAGAGGCCTGAGATGCAGACTCCCCAGAAAACAAACTTCTCCAGCGAGGAAATGGTCCCCAGCAGACTCATTCCTTCCTTCACCTAGCATGTTTCCTTTTCCAAGAAGGCCGAAACTTTTTCGTACATAGAAGTTGCCGTTCTTGCGACGGAGACGCTATAAAAGCCGCTGAATAGATCTGAATTCCCAGACAC
Organism: Macrobrachium rosenbergii; assembly: GCF_040412425.1. Lineage (NCBI taxonomy): Eukaryota > Metazoa > Arthropoda > Malacostraca > Decapoda > Palaemonidae > Macrobrachium > Macrobrachium rosenbergii. The sequence continues at coordinate 59,140,426 of NC_089753.1, forward strand.
AATGGACAGTGAGGGGATCAGCTGCGACTTCTCCACAGACCAGAAGTCCCAGGGACTTCACGAGTTGCAGAGTCAACTGAAGGTCCTCCAGATACCTTCGCTTCGACGACGCTCGAATCAACCAGTCGTCCAAGTAGAGTGAGATCCTGACGTGCGACAGATGCAACTGCATCGCAACGTTTTTCATGAGACGTAAACACCCTAGGAGCAAAATGTGACGCCAACAGCATCTGGTGTTCCCAGGCGGTCAACCATCCAAGTACTGACCAGACCCAACGTTGCTTAACTTCGCTGATCGGACGAGAAGCGGTGTTTTCAACGTGGTATGGTCGTTGTGCAGAGTCCAAAGCAGAGAGCCCTGAACTGGTACGTCTAGTCCCCAAGACAACCTGAGATACTTCACCGAACGTGGATGAATTGGGGCGTGAAGATAAGTATCTTGGAGATCCAAAGATACCATCCAATCCCCCGGGATGAAGGGCTCCTAGTATTGACTGCGAGGTCTCCATCTTGAACTTTTCCTTCCGGACCAAGTTGTTCGACCTGTTGACGTCCAAGACGGGTCTCCAGCCTACTGAAAGTTTTGGGACTAGAAACAATCTGTAGTAAAATCCGGGAACACTGAGTCCAATATCTGTTCCACTGCTCTCCGCTCGAACATCTGTTCGAGCAGGTCAAACAATTTTCTGTTTGACAGGAAGGCAGTTGGGAAACAAAAAACAAAAGAGGAGACAGGAAGGGAATCAAGTAACCTCTCTCTAACAGTAGGAGGGACCAAACGTCTGCCCTCACTCTTTCCAGGCTTGTGCAAAATGAAGCCTGGTTGCAAAGGAGTCTGGAGATGAAAGGAGTCACTTGCTACCTCTCTTGGAAGTGACATTCCTTCGGGAAAAAAACTTTCTCTCGTGGTGCGGGTCTCGTGTTGCTTCCCATGGAAGCCCCTTTGTTATGCAAACATTTAGCTTTCGTTTACTTTTTGTATCTGAGATCGGTGCAATCGTTATGAAGGAGATGCAGTTTGAATGTCGATAACTTTAGTTTTGAGAAAAACGATATTTTTGCTTCTCTGTGTATTTATTTGCTTGCTGTTACACAGTTTGATGTTTTTATGACATAATGAAAAAAAAAATAGACCTGCAAAGTAATATAACTTCGCTAAATGAAGCTAAATGAAGCGAGTGTCAAAACACGGCTGAGGATGGCCAGCGAGACGTTTTACTTAGTCAAGCTCTGAGCTGCTACTGACTGACTGCCACTGACTGCCCTGCGGCATTCCTGTCTTTCGCTGATGCGCATACTATGTCCACAGGTTGCCATAGATCGCATTAGATATTATTTCATAGCTAAAAGGAAATTACCACCGATATACTGACAATATCATTACATTATATGAAAAATGTAATTTGACTATGATAGGTTACTGTTTTGTTTATAACTTCTAACTGTGGCGAACTTTTAAATAAAACTTTCTGAGAAGATAGTCAGGATATGTATGATGCCATATATAAAATATCCCAGAAAATTTTATTTCCGATTTTTTTCGTCAAACGCTCCCCTTAAGACAAAGACAACTGCGAAGGGTGGAGAGAGAGGAGCCGAAGGTTGAAAAGTCTCAGGAAACAGATCCCTAAGAAAAAGCCAGAGTCTGATAATCAGAGGAAGAAGAAGACGAAAGAAGTTTCTCTTCATACAAAGGCTGTGACGAAAGAGGATGTTCTTCCGCAGCTGGAGGGTCTTGAGTGAGTGGAGAAAGTAGTTCCGATTCAGTTCCGATTACGATCACGTAAGCGGGAACTCCCGCGAACGAAGAAGTCGTCAACTAGAGTACGTATAGTAAACATAAAAATGTGGAACATTTCACGATTAGCGTGTCATCCTTGCGCAAGAGCCATGCTAATCTTCTCTGTATCGTTCCAATTTTAGTATATGTACTGCCGAAGCAAGTACTGGCTAAATTAAGAAGGACATCAAATGTTGAAGCGGGTAGTTGTGCGACATGATGAACAACTGGAGCGGTGTCAACACAAGACTTGAAGCTATACGGCGAAGCGAGCGCGGAGCGTCATGGCGTGACGCGCGAGAGGCTCCGTGGCAAGTACTAGAAGAGAGTCACAGCGTGGCGCCGCGCGGCGTCATGGCTAAGCGCGCGCCGAGCGTCAAGGTGAGGAGGCGTGAAGCGGAGAAGCGCACGAAGAGCAAGACGCGCTCCTGGCGCGAGACAAGAGAAAAGGCCAACACCTCAACTCGGGAAGACGAAGAAAGCCACTAAACACTCTCTAGAAGACAGACGAGAAGCCCCAAAACATTCCAGACGAGGAAGAGAAACAGGAGACGAAGGTGAAAGTCTGTACCTCTTAACAGGCAGATTCGAATCTTGAAAGGTTCATGAGAGCATCCAGCTGTTGTTGCAAACCCAACAAAATCTTACGCGCGTTGGAGAAGCCACTCTCTCGGGAGAAGGGCTGAACCTGAGAGAAGGAAAGGGGCGAGAGACGTATACTTCCTTCCACAGGGGAAGAAGCTCTAGCCCTTGCCTTAGCGCGACAGGGGGGTCGAGTAGAGTGATCATTCGAAAAACACTTTATTCTCTTCTGCAGAGGAATATCCACGCAACTTTCGGGAAGAGTACAAACGTTCAGAGGAAGAGGACGTGAAGCGCCCTCTCCTCTAAGCTTCTCTTAAGAGGGCGAGAGTCCAACCGAGAGCTCCAACCCCGTGGCGGGGAGGACGTGTCGGAGGACGAGAAGCAATCCTTCAGGATGCGTGCCTGAGCACGATCCCTGGCAGCCTGGGTAGCGTCATCAGGACCTGCCGAAGGGACGCCAGATCGGTGGGAAGCCCCCGTAACCCTCATGCGGCTTTCGACATGCCCCCTCCCTGGTCCTGGGAGTTCGACAGAGGTCCAGGCCTAGAGGCATTATAGGGCCGATCTGACGCCCCCTCCACAACACTAGGGGCACTAGCACTAACACTATGCGTTTGAATTGCATTCACTTTAGTTTCAAGAGCACGCATTGACTCCACACGAGAGCCAGGGAATTACCTTCTGCAGCAACAAACTACAGGGTTATAATAAATTACTACAGGGTTACTAGTAGGAGAAAACCTGACTGTCCAACTAAGGATGCACTCTAGGAGGAAGATTTCCTCAGCCTATCACGCTCCAATTTAAGCATATAGGCTTCATATTCTTCCACTCACCCTCAGACAATCCCACACATTCATTACCGATTATCATAGAGCATTGAACACCCTTACATATCATACATAAAGAGTGAGGAACTATCAAAGTCTTCGATAGCCTCACCTTACATTCACCCAAGCTACAGACTCAATAGCTAGAGGTAAGACATCTTAATTATAAGAAAAGTCAAAAGCAAAATAAAAACGGTCCACAAAGAGCGTATGCCAAGTCACAGATCCAGTTGAATACCAAAAACAACCAAAATACTTAAGTGACAACAAATTTCGAAACCAAATGGCGGAGGAACTGACAACAGGTGTTGACAGTCCGGCGACAGAGAAAATCTGAATAGAAAATGGGAATGGTTCCTGATACCCGCCTCCCAGCGGCGGGAATGGGTACTAACCACCTGCCCGACCACTCGTGTGCCGCGAAATTTGAAATTTGTCGGACCTTCGGAGAATACAGCTATATATATATCTGGCAGGTAAGTCTCATGAACAAAATAACAGGTTCAGCACTCAGATTGAAAGACTCAAGAAGTGCACTTGAAGCAATAGGATCATTTAAATCAAATAATACTTGTCCAAAATATCCAATTGGGAAATTCATCTGATTAATTACAAATGGCCTTCAAGTTCAAATTTGTTGGGCCCATGTAGGCATTGGGGTAATGAGAAAGCAGATAAAGCTGCTAAATTGGTTTTGTACAATCCCCCAACTACTACGAAAGCCCCCATATCAGACTGGCTAGCATCAGTTAAACCCTTAATTTATAGGGATTGGCATTTAAAATGATTTCATACCCTCAAACCAAACTTAAAACAAATTAAGAACGAAAAAAAAAAAGTGGCATTCTTTACCAAAAGCAAAGAATTAATGAGGTTATTTTGCAAGACTCAGAATGATATTCATAGTGATGTAAAGTCAAACCCAATCCTAAGAAAGATGTAACATCCCAATAACAATCAAACATATTGACTGACTGTCCCAGAAAGCATTATGCAAGAAATACTTATTTACAAAATGAATCAATAAAGGATATTCTAGCAGAAGGTAATAACTTTTTCAATTAATAATATATTCTTCTTAAACAAAATTAAATTGATAAGTAAAAATAATCACCTTTTTTCCCCCTCCCTTTTTGCAGAGAAATGCTTTTTTATTATTTATTTATTTATTTAACTACTTAATTTTTATGTACTCTTTCCCCCTTCTTTTTCCAGCCCCAGAAGAACCTAAAAGAGTTCAGAGGCCTGGTTAAACAAATCATTTATATTAACTAGTGTAGTGTTGTTCAATGTAGAAGTAATGACACTACACTAGTCAAAATTCTTTTGTTTTGTGTTACACGACAGAGGGGAAAAAACAAACCTGGACATAGGTTTTAAGAATAAGATGGTCAACTCTTACTTTCAACATCCCTCCTACAGAACCAAGTGACAATGATGGTCCTGGATTACTTACAAGTTTAATGAACATTAGCTGTAAGTCATAATCTGTTAAGCTGAGGCCTGTATTGTAACTGGGTCTGATTATTCTAACAAAATCCCCACTGAGGACTTAACAAAGAAAGCCCTTGCCACTTATAAAACATCCTTCAGGCTAAAATTCTACAAGTAGTAAGTGCCTATTTCATCTTCTGACAGACAAGCCTGCAAATTCAAGTATCATCCCCGCAACACTAGATAAGAATGAGGAGTTAGGGAAGTCAACTGAAAATCATATTGCACAGAGACTGAGCCAGGTGAAGCAACAGATCCTTGGCCTTTGGCATACTGTCGAGAGTTGGCCAACTTGAAGAGCAGGAAAAAGTCAAGAAGTAAAATTCCAGTGAATTACCGCCTCGTCCATTTCTTTCTCTCTACTCTTCCTCGCTAAACTCCCACTGGCACCAAAAACCCTTAATGAAATGAGTTAAAACTTCACAAACTCCCCCAAAACTGGGGCCAAAAAACACTAAGCTGGGGCCAAAAACACTAAGCTGGGGCCAAAAACACACTAGCTGGGGCCTCAAGTTCTCTAAGATAAAAATTTCAGCAATCTAAACTGAGACTCTGTTTCAGCATGTCTAAAGCATTTGTCAGCCTAAGTTCTCACTTCACAGGAAAGAGAAAAGGAAACTGAATCTTCTGCTGAAGACGGTTTAAGCACCTGTATTGCAAGAGTCAGTGCTCTGCAACTTACTAAAAAACCAGAGATCAAGCCCCACCGGACCTAAAGGGAGCTTTGTGTGCCCAAGTACAAGAAAACTTACGAAACCCGCTCTAACTGAAGGAGAAAGCTTGGGTTCTCTTTCTCCAAACACTTAAAGGCTGCCAAAATACCTGAAGACAAACCGAGACCTATTCACTATGTGATCTTCTTTAACTAAATGAGGATACAGTGAAGCGCAACACTCAGGAAAATGCCAATCAAACCGAAGGAAATCCTCCGATTTTAACTCTTCTTCCGCCAGCTGGCAACAGGAAGCAGAGCTGCCATTTCAGTGCTTTTCGCACTAGATCTAGCACATTTCTGGACAGTCTAGCATGTTTTTTTTCCTATCTGGCACAGCCGTGCTATTTGACGCCTTTTAGACAAATCTAGTGCAAAATATAAAGCTTTTCCAGCTAATAACATATAATAAGATACACTGGTTGCTTTCAGAGTCTTCTGCCCTACTGTATCGAAACAATTTCCACATTGTCATTGTTATAATATAGGGGATTATTCTCTCTCTTTTTCCCATACTATGCTGTAGAGTCGTAGGCTACTGTAAGATAAAGTCAAAAGATTGGCTCTGTTGATGAGGGTACTAATCTTGAACAGATGGCCATAGGAGGAGACAGTCAAGAGCTTAACTCCATGGGAGGAGAAAGGCAAGGGATTACCTACTTTGGTGTAGGATTAACGAAGCTTTTAATCCGACTCAAAACCTATTTTATCAGACAAGATGTGACGCTAAAACAATAAAAGCAAACATTAGGTTATAGAGATACTTTTACTATACTGTACTATTTACTTAGAATTTTCTCTTCAAATAAGAACTGAAGTTATGTATTATCTGCATGTATGCATCCAACACTTTATGCGCTTCTGTTTCTTCTTATGGTAATTTAATTTCATTTAATCAATTGCTCTCTTTATTGCTTACTTTGTCCATATAAACAAGCACAGAATCTACATACCTGCAGGATTTTTCTGACCTTCCTAACTCTACTTCTTTTCCATTCACATTGGCATTCATTAATAGTGACCCTTCAAAAAACTAATTAGTGTAAAAAGAGACAGCCTACTCTGCATTTCTCCATTCTGCTCCTTTATCATACTTCAAACACTGCCATTTTCCTTACAAAGATTATGAGTAGGAAATCACACAGCCAATGCTTTTGAGATGAATGGCTTAAGGATTCCAGATTTAAAGATTGGCTCAAAAGAGTAGAGAGCGATGACATGAAAGGATTTTGCAAATACTGCAAGTGTATGTTTGCCCCTAAATTAAGTGACATGGAGAGACATCATCAGACAAACAAACATATAAGAAGGCAGAGGAACTGTTTAGTGCACATTATCGGGGGTAATCCCTTTCAAGAAAATTACTCAAGAGTCACGATCAACAGAAGGTGCCCTTTCTCTCTCTATTCCAAGTCATTACTCAGAGTGATAAACCATTTCACTGATTCATGTAAAAAATATTTCTCAGACAGCAAAGGTTGTAATGACATCCAGCTGCATAAATCTAAGTGTAGTGCCACAATATGCAATGTCATTGCACCACATTTCACAGAAGATCTAAAATGTGATACAGGGAACAGAAATTATAGCTTGACTATTGATGAAAGCATTGATGATTTGTCAATTACAAAACTGTTAAGTGTTGTAATAAGATATTATTCAGAAAACAATAGGAAATTTGTGGTAAAATTTCTTGCAATGGTTGAAATAAAAGAACACAATGCCGATGCAATTTGTTGCGCTCTAAAGAAGTGTCTCAGTGATAAAGATTAGACAAAAAAGTTGTTTACTATTGGTACTGACCATGCATCTGTAATGACTTGCATAAATAGTGGTGTTTATGCTAAGCTGAAAAGTGAAGTACCGAACGTGTTTCTAATCAAGTGTGTGTGCCATTCATTACTATTAGCAGTGTCACATGCAACTTCTGAATGTCTGACATGCGACACAGAATTTCTCGTTAAAGAAACTTACAATTAGTTTGCATATTCATCTGTTTGGCAAGTGTGGTAATTATTGTACACTGCGACACTAGCGTAACTGTTTTCATGCTTGGTATCACTGTGTACCGTTAGTTACAGTCGCACCACAGGCGAGTGTAGTTCCCCTCTTGCAGTTCCTCTGTTGATGTGTAAGTTTACGTGTGTTTATTTCGTTCTGTTATGTTTTGTCATAAGTTGTTTATGTTGTATGTGTTGTATGACTAACGCTAGATATTTTGTCTGTTTATGTTATAGATCTGAGAGCCGGTATTTTGTTGAATAAAGCTTGTAGTTTGCTACCAAGTGTTTCAGTCTTATAACAATTTATTCAACATAATACTCGTCATGGCTAAGCTGCTTAAGCCATGTCGACTGGACACAGATCCCAGCTCTCCACGGCGGCCAAGGAGTGGAAACACTGGCACCGAACCTTTCAAAACTTCATAGAGGAGAGTGAGAGGCCGCACCCAACAAAGCTGAGGGCTCTAGTGAACTGTGTATCCCGAGTGTGTACGAACTCATTGAAGACAGTGTTACGTATGAAGGTGCCGTTGCAAAACTAGAGAGTGTTTACGTCAAGTTACAGAACGAGATTTTTGCAAGGCATGTTTTGGCAACCCGACGACAGCAGTCAGGTGAATCCCTTGATGAATTTCTGATAGAGTTACATAAACTAAGCAAGGATTGTAACTTTAAGGCAAGTCACAGCTGAACAATACCGGGAGGAGATGGTACGTGATGCCTCAGCATTTATTCGTCAGCGCCTGCTAGAAAACAAGTCCTTGGATCTGGAGGCGGGGTACAGTCAGGCCCGTACATTGGATCTTGCCCAGCGTAATGCTGATTCCTACACGTCTTACTTGCCTGTTCCTCATGCAGCTGCTTTAGTTCCAGGACAGCAAGGACAGCCTTGTGATGACCAACAACTGCAGTCAACGAAAGAAGATCACCTGTGGACTCGACTGTTGCTGCTGCACATTCGTCAAAGAAGAAATGCTATTTTTGTGGCAATACATTCCACATTACAGGTAGGGGTAGTTGTCCTGCACGTGCTGTTACACGCAACAACTGTGGTAAGACAGGTCATTTTGCCAAAGTCTGTAGATCCAAGGCTAAGACTTCTGACAGCACTACTGCTACACTGTATAACCCCACTCTGCTCACACTTGCTGCCACTTTTCCAAAGAACCTTTCACATGCAGCTACAGACATCACTGTCAATGGTCATTCACTGAAAGCATTAACTGACTCTTGCAGTTCGGATAGTTTCATAAGTGAGAAAGTGGCACAGAAACTAAAGCTGACAGTAGTTCCTGCAAGCAAGGAGATTTCAATGGCATCAGCATCTTTGAATACTAGCTCCCCTGGGTATGTTATGGTAGACTTGGGTCATGTCAATCAGAATTATCCATGTGTTCAGCTGGGGTTTTAAAGGATTTATGTTGTGATGTGATCTTGGTCATGATTTTCAAAAGCAGCACAAGAGTGTAACTTTTCAGTATGGGGAAATAAACCAAGTTTAAGGGTAACTAGTAACTGTGCCTTTAGCAACAACTGATATTGAGGAGCCTTCACTGTTTCCGAACTTGCCCCAACAGTGTAAAGCAACTGCAGTTAAATCCAGACACTATAGTGAAGATGATCAGTTGTTTATAAGTGACCAGTTATCACGCTTGTTATCTGAAGGTATCATTGAACCAAGCATATCCCCATGGAGAGCACAGGTCGTAGTTGTAAAAGATCCACTTGACAGGCACAAAAAGACTTTGTATTGATTATTCTCAAACCATCAACCAGTACACAGAACTAGATGCATATCCCCTTCCAAGGATAGAGGACATGGTGCACAGTCTTGCAAAGTACAAGGTGTTTTCCACATTTGACTTGAAGAGTGCATACCACCAAATTAGCATTAAAGAGAGTGAGAGGAAGTACTGTACACTGCTTTTGAGGGTGCAGGGAAATTATATCAGTTTTGCAGAGTTCCATTTGGTGTCACTAATGGAGTAGCAGTATTTCAGAGAGCTTTGGATAAGTTAGATGAAGATGAGGGTCTTAAAGATACTTTCCCATATCGAGATAATATTACTGTAGCTGGATCAACTCAGGAGGAACATGATAGCAATGTTAAGAAATTTTTGGAGGTTATTCAGAAACGGAAGCTTACCCTCAATGAATCTAAATCAGTTATGTCTGTGCCTACAATCAATGTTCTTGGGTATTGTGTTGGTAATAATGTCATAAGGCCTGACCCTGACAGATTATGTCCTCTCCAGGAATTACCACCTCCCACAAATATAGGTCTTTTGAAGAGTTCAAGGGTTGTTTGCATATTATGCTAAATGGATTCCTGGCTTCTCCGATAAAATCCAACCCTTGATAAACACAAAAACTTTTCCATTGAGTGAATCAGCACTAGCTGCCTTTAACACTTTGAAAAAGCAGCTTACGGGTGCTTCTCTAAGGTCTGTGGATGAGAGCCTCCTTTTGTTGTGGAGTGTGATGCTTCAGAGGTCGCTATCTCAGCAGTATTGAACCAGGTGGCAGGCCAGTAGCCTTCATGTCAAGAACGCTTCAGGAAGTGAGTTGCATTATCCTGCTGTAGAAAAGGAGGCTACAGCTATTATTGAAGCAGTTCGCAAGTGGAGTCATTTCTTAGCCAGAAGACATTTTACTCTGATTACTGATCAGCGCTCTGTGATGTTCATGATAGATAACAGAAAAAGAACCAAGATAAAGAATAACAAGATACAAGAGTGGAGGCTTGAGCTGGCACCACTCAGTTATACGATACAATATCGTCCCGGGAAACAGAATGTTGTGCCGGATACCTTGTCTCGTGCATACTGCTGTTCTGTTTTCCCAATGTTGAAGCTTACAGACATTCATGAAAATCTTTGTCACCCTGGGGTAACTCGGCTTTTGCATTTTGTGCGATCTAAAACCTCCCTTTCTCAACAGATGATGTGAAAAAGGTGTGTGCTTCTTGTAAAGTCTGTGCACAGCAAAACCACAATTCCATCGTTCAGCACATGGGGTCCTCATTAAAGCCACACAGCCGATGGAACGCCTCAGTATTGATTTCAAGGACCTTTGCCTTCCACCACAAACAATAAGTACATACTTACAGTTGTTGATGAATACTGTGTTTTCCTTTTGCATTTCCTTGTTCAAATATGAATTCAAAAACAGTAATCAAATGTCTTGAGTCTATCTTCAGTCTTTGTGGAATGCCAAGTTTCATCCATTCAGATCAAGGTTCTTCTTTCATTTCTCAAGAACTGAAGATGTACCTTTCTCAGAAGGAGTTACAACAAGTAAAACAACACCTTATCACCCAATAGGTAATGGTCAGGTTGAGAGGTACAACGGAATTATTTGGAAGGCTGTTTGTTTAACACTTGAATCTCATGGTTTGAAGAACCAACACTGGGAGATGGTGCTTCCCGAGGTTTTGCATTCAATAAGATCACTCTTATGCACTGCAACCAATGAGACTCCACATGAGCGTTTCTTCAGGTTCCGACGACGTTCTAGTTTCGGAAATGGATTACCAACATGGCTTTTGAACCCTGGGCAAGTGTTATTGCTGCGGCATGTTAGGTCTAGCAAACACGAACCATTAACTGATCAGGTAGAACTTGTTGATGTGAACCCAATGTACGCAAGTGTCAAATATCCAGACGGGCGTGAGTCAACTATGTCTATCCGTGACTTAGCTCCAAGTCCTGAGAGTCCGACGACTCTTGCGCACCCGGATGAGGCACCAAGAAATATAGAGACTCCGGGTTCACCCACAACGCAAGATGTACAGCCTCATACTAATCATGACTCTCATTCATTCACTGAGCCCACTGAGTTAAGGAGGTCGACTCACGTGTCAAAGCCCCCCGATCGTTACGGATGGGACTAATCTGATATTTTTGACATGGTATCCATTTTGTTAATGTTGAATTTTTCTAGGAGGGGAGAATGTGGTAATTATTGTACACTGGCGACACTAGCGTAACTGTTTTCATGCTTGGTATCACTGTGTACCGTTAGTTACAGTCGCACCACAGGCGAGTGTAGTTCCCCTCTTGCAGTTCCTCTGTTGATGTGTAAGTTTACGTGTGTTTATTTTGTTCTGTTATGTTTGTCATAAGTTGTTTTATGTTGTATGTGTTGTATGACTAACGCTAGATATTTTGTCTGTTTATGTTATAGATCTGAGAGCCGGTATTTTGTTGAATAAAGCTTGTAGTTTGCTACCAAGTGTTTCAGTCTTATAACAGCAAGGCAGATATAGTATAAGGATCTATATTCATGTTTAAATGATGGACTGAAGCCACTAAAATTGATACAAGTGAGTCAAACATGTTGGATGTCTACTGAGGAAGCAACTGTTAGAATTATGTAACAGTAGGTTGAGTTGCAGGCTCATTTTGGGATGGCAAAGGGTAATGAAAAATGTCATACAGCTAATATGCTCCATTCAATGTACAGTGAAAGAAAAAATAATGTGTACTTAGTGTTTCTAAAATCAGTACTTGGGGAAGTCCAAAGAGTTGAAGCTTTTGAAGCAGAAGAAAGTGATCAATTTAAATGACCCGCCAATTCAGTAAATTTGTAAAGTCACCTACAGAGCCGTCAGCGGAGTCTCCATCGAACGTGTCATTCGCTAAGTCTCCGCCAAGCAAGTTTTCTTTGGTGGCATCCCATTTTCTTCGCCTATACAATTGGTCACGCCTAACGTGCCAGGTCACACGATTTCAATCATTTAAACTATGTATGTATTTGTTCACCTGTTGTCCATTGTGTATCTTGTATTTCTTCGTTCACAGGCATCAAGATTATATCCATATTGGAATTCCATCTGCTTTTATATTGTAAAGTGTACTTGCTCGCTGTATATTATTGTTAATTATTATCGACCTCAGGTCACACACAATCTCATTGTCTTTCGCGGCACGGCGCCAGTCTGCTGCTATATAAACTGCCTGGATCTTGAATAAAGCAGCAGTTCTCTTTTACCTGCTGGTTTTTTTGCACCTCTTACAAATTCACTGTGCTCAAAAATCCTAATTCCAAGGAGGAGAATTACAGATGATCTTGCTGTTGAAAATCATTTAGACCCAAATTCATAAGTAGGGTATGAATCTGAGACAGAAATTTGCAAAATCAATCCAACAAATGAGGAAAAATCCCACATCAGGGATTGTTGCATTAAGTTTTTAATTGAGCTGATTACAACTTCGACAGAGTTTACCTGAAAATGTACAGTATCTGTGTTACGTACGATGTCCTCTGTAAGTGTGAATGAGTGTTTAAAACCAGTGAAAAGAGACATCACTAATTTATCAAAGCTGTTAGTTAGTGATCCCACAGTCATAACAAATACTGAGTTTCAATGGAGAAGGCTTCAACATATAGAATGGTCAGAAACCAGTGAGAATCCTTTTTGGAGATCTTCTTAACTTAGCATTCCAATGCTGACACGGAAAGGACATTGAGCCATATGAATATTATCAAATTCAAAATTACGCAATAGAATGAATGTGAAAACTTTTAATTCAGTCCTTTCTGTGCACTAAGGATTGAGGAGAAATGGAAAATGTTGCAATGAGTATAAGCTACCTAAAAGTGTTGTCAATGCAATTGGAGAGACAGCAAAATACTGAAATCAAGATGAGCCTGGAACGTCCCTAGGGATGGGGATGGAGGCCTCAGCAATAGAGGTTGCATTAGGTAACCTTAATCTGTAAAGTCACCACATCGCCGTCAGCGGAGTCTCCGGATGCGTCATTCATTAAGTCTCTGCTGAGCAAGTTTTCTTTGGTGACTTCCCACTTTCTTCGCCACACAATTAAGCGCCTAACGTGCCAGGTCACGCATTTTCTACCATTTAAACTTTACACGATTTGTTCAACTGTCACAAATTATGTATCGTGTGTTTCTTTATTCGCAGGCATCAAGATTATATCCATATTGGAATTCTGTATGTTTTTGTATTGTAAATTGTACTTGCTCGCTGTATACTATTGTTAATTGTTTTGACCTCAGGTCACACTCAATCTCATTGTCTTCATGGTTCGGCGCCAATCGACCCCGCTATATAAACTGCCTGAATCTGTAATAAAGCAGCAGTAACTTTTACCTGCTCGTTTCTTTTGCACCTCTTACAAATCTATCAGATTTCTAGAAATAATTAATTTGTAAATTGGCTGAATTTATAAATACTGTATACACAAATGTTGAAAGATGATTCAATAAAGAACACATTTTACTATAGCATTATTTTCTTTTCCCCAGTATTCTTTGTATAAACACTTTTTCCTTGGTTGAAAAATAGAAAATTAAAACTTTGATATTCTAGAGATTTTTTGAGAATAACTAAATTGTGAATACTCAATTTTTTGCTTAGGTTATTCATGATATAAATATTTCACTGCGGCATGTTTCCTTTTCATCAGTATTTTGTTTATAAGCATTTTATCCTGAATTTTTGGTGAAAATTAGAAACTAAAGACTTTGATATTCCACAGTTTAGTCTGTTGGAATTGACAAACCAGAACAATTTCTTATCCACTCAATATAGTTAAAGTTAAAGTCCTCCTGGGCCTCGCGAGGCTCATAGGGCCGGCGCTGAACTCCAGTTTCTTAGGCTGACGGCCAGTGGGGAGATGTCCTGTTACCTAAGACACGTGACCAGCGTGTCGCAAGGCCCAATGTTTAACCCCCCCGAACCCGAGGGCAGGTACTGTACCTATTTTCTTACTAACCCTCTCAAGTTTTCAGAGCGCTAGGTTGGCGGGCCACCAGGTTTACACAATGGCACCATCCCCAAGCCACCAGTAAGCAGTGGGATATGAACGCCGGTCCTCTTGACTGGTGGGAGAGTTAAAAGTTAAGTATACCTTAGTTTTACCAGACCACTGAGCTGATTAACAGCACTTTACCACTGCACCACCTTGGCAATATAGAAATATGATTACTGTAAATAAAAATCAGACTTTCATTTATTTTATTCACTATTCTGTTTAAGAGAATTTTTATCTGAACCTTAGCTGAAAACTGGAAATTTAAGTCTATAATTTACTTTGGCTCCTTTTATAGCACTCCTAAGAAAGGATTCAGCGCATTTCTGGTGCATTTTGGAAGCTTCTGCAGTGCTTTTTCAAAATCAGATATGGCAACCCTGATAGGAGGAGACAACTGTCCCCTGGCACAGAAGGAGACAGCTGTCTCCTAGTGACACCTGGCGACAGGAGACAACAGCAGCTGAGCACCTGCCTCACACCCACAACTAAATGAAAGGTAGACAGGAAAATGCAGTCAAAGAGACTCAGCAAAGTGAAAGAAAACGAGGTGCCGAAAGAAAATGGGAAAGTTGGGAGGCGAGGGGGAGTGGAATTCCAACGACCCTCCCACCTCGTCCGAAAGTGTGTCAATAGACTTAAAAGCATTCCCATATGGTACATCCTTAGAAAGCTATGTAGCTAAAATAATATCTGGCTTGGAAATAACAGAAGATACTGTAACCATGGTAGATTGGGAAAGAAAACATTAACAGAGGCAAAAATAAGAGATCTGCCAATAGCCAAAGAATAGGCATGATAAAGAGCGAATAAGTGCCTTTCGATGGAGAAAGAGGAATAAGCTGGCAGACAAGGATTTAGAATGAGTAAAAGCTGAAGAGATTGGTTAAACGATTGATTGAAGCCCTATCAGTACTAGGTGCCAATGATGGCAGAAGTCGCATTCGTAGCAAAGATAACATTTACTAAAATGATCTTTAGGCTAACGCATTATAAGAGACTATGAACACAGGGGCGGCTCGTCAATAGGGACTGTGAGACTGCAGCCCCCCCAGTGGATTTCTAGGATTCACGAAAATAAAGTTAATTTATTGATGTTTGACTATCATTAACATGAAAACACCTATTCTCATATATTTATATGAAAAAATTACTGCAAAACAATGAGGAAGTACGTAAATTATTTACTATTTAATGATACAAAGCGGGGAGAAGGGAAGCTTCCTGGGCAGTATGGAGAGTGGACTGCCTCCATGCAGTCTTGTCTCAGACGTTGGTGTGACGGTTGTTGTGAATGGGTGTGGAGAGCGGGGAGAAGGGGGAGGCTTCCGGGTGGTGTGCAGAGTGTGGACTGCCTCCACGCAGTCTTGTCTCAGACGTTGGTGTGACGGTATGTATGTTTTTGCGTCGCTCTTATTTTTGATAGTGTTTAGCAATTTGCCAGGGATGATTTTAAAATATTATTGATCAGTGATGGCTTGTGCTCAATTTTAATTATCATAGATGTTGTAAGATCACAGAAACATCGTATAAAATAGTATTTATTCTTCTTTTCACAGGTAGGCCTAGCATTATTTTGCAAAATGGCACAAGAAGCAAAGACGGTTTCTTCATTGAAAGAACTCAATTTTTCACAATTAACACTTCAAGAGAAGGTAGCAATTAAACAAGCAGGTCGCCCATTACCAGACATTAAAATTGTACAAGAAGGAGTAAGCCACAACAAGAAGTATATTCGCAGTTTTAATTGTGATTGGTATCAAAGGAAAACATGGCTCTGTGGATGTGAAGTTAAGAATGCACTATTTTGCTTTCCATGTCTGTTGTTTGGAGGCGATTCAGTATGGTCCAAAGATGGTTTTCTATGCATAAAGAACTTGAAAGAAAAAACAGAGAAACACGAGAATTCCAGGAAGCATATTGATAATGTCATTTCTCTATCTGTTCTTGGGAGTGTAAATATTAAAGAAAGACTTAGTGAGGCATACAGACGTTCAGTGAATGCACATAATAAGAAGGTTACCAAGAATCGTGAAATTTTGTCCAAGATTATAGACTGCATAAAATTTTGTGGGCATTTTGAGCTACCTTTGCGTGGACATGATGAAACTGATGACTCTGCTAATCCAGGTGTATTTAGAGGACTGATAAATCATGCATCACAATTAGATCCAGACTTGCGGGCCCATTTAGACAGTAATGCAGTCTTCAAAGGTGTCTCCAAGACTATTCAGAATGAAATTCTCGATTGTCTGCTGCAAATCTATCGTGATCAGATCAGAAAAGAAATTAAAGAAGCTCCTTTTTGTTGCTGTTATGGCAGACGACACTACAGATGTTTCAGAACACACTCAAATGGTTATTGTTCTAAGATAATTGCTCAGTGAAGAGGTTGTTGAGAGATTTTGGAGATTTTTCACTCCAGAAAATCAAACCGTGGATGGGCTATCGAAATGCATCCTTCATCAGTTAAGCACAGTCCTTGAAGGGAATGCAGAGAAACTGATTGCTCAAACATTTGATGGTGCAAGTGTTATGAAAGGTAAGAAGGGGGGTGTTCAGGCTAAATCAAATCAGTGTACAACAACGCCCACTTCATTCACTGTTATGCCCACCAACTTAATCTTATTATGCAAAATGCTGCAAGTGTTACACGGGGTTCACGAATATTTTTCTCTAACCTTTCGGGCATAGCAGCATTTTTTTCAAGGTCACCTCTACGTTTAAATGTTCTTACAAAGCACATGACTAGCCGCATTCCACGCCCATCTTCTACAAGGTGGAACTTTCATAGTCGCACCGTCAACAAGGTTTATGAACATTTTGAACCCTTAAAAAAATGCATGGAGGAAATACAGAGTACATCAAATGCTACTATAACCATACGAGAAGCAACAGGTATTTTGAACACCCTGAATGATGAAAGTTTTAAGTTTTGGTTGGAGCTTTTCCACCAGCTAATGCCTCATGTAGAAGTGATTTTTCACCAAATGCAGTGTAGAGACATTGATGTGACTAAAGCGCATGAGTTTATTACAAACTTCAAAAGGGCCATTTCTAAAATAAGAAATTCTAAATACTGTGAAAATTCCACAAAAACACAAATGGCTGAAGCAAAAGAAGTGTGTGACAGTGTGCGCTGACATAGCTGAGAGATTTTCTTTCACTAAACAATTAGTAGCTGCTAAATTGTTCAACAAAGACTGTTTCACTAATTTCAAGCAAAAAGTTACTTTAGAAGAAGTTGAAGTAGCCACTGAAGCTTACCCCATGATTGCCAAAGAAAGACTTTTGACTGAACTTAGAGCATTCTATGACAGAAGTGATTTGCATGAGTTTTCCAAATTGAGTGAACTATTAAAGATTGTGAATGAAAATAATTTAGGTGATGTACTCTGTGAATTGACAAAACTTGTAAAAAATTCTTTGACAATTCCAATGACTACAGCAGAGCCCGAACGTTGTTTTTCAACACTGAAGAGGGTCAAAACTTTCTTAAGGAGCACTATGAAGCAGGAGAGGCTAAATGCACTTGCCATTATTTCAATAGAGAAGGTTTCAATCAATAATATGCCAGGACTAAATGAAAAAGTTATTGATCTGTTTGCACAAAAACAGGAACAGGAAAATGGACTTCCTTTTCAAATAGCTAAGCCTGCACTGAGGAAGTCAAGAATTTACTGGTAAGATAAGACCTAAATAATTAAATGATTATCTATCTATCTATGTCATCTATCTATCAATGGTATGTTAAACAATAACAATAAAAGCATTTAAGATTTTATTTATGTCTGAATGTGAGACAGCCCCCCCATCAATAACAGTCACGAGCCGCCACTGTATGAACATGAAAAACAGAGGCAGGTGACAGAGGGCACAGAAACATATTGCCCCGAGAACTGATGCAGTTCCCTAGCAGCGGACTTCTTCCTCTGAATCTAACCAATTCAGACAAACCTTGTATTGACCAAAATAAGGTTTATGTCCTGTTCTAAATTCTCAATATGCTTTTCCTGAACCGAAAGGGGAGTGGAAGGAGAAGCTCAAGAGGAAGCCTCAGTGCTAACTACTATAAAGCATTAGCAAAGGAAAAGCCTAGCCTGAGTATGGATAACTACAGAAGAAGGACCTGGAGAAGGGGGAGAAATGACAGGTTGATAACATGACCTAACTAACTGCTTCGCAATTTAACTCCTCCCCTTCTCTTCCTACACTACTACTCAAGCAGAAAGTCCGTCGAAAATCCCTACTTCCTACCATCTATTCTGAAGATCACACTTAAAACCATTCCAACTGGCATAAATAGTGTGTATCTCCTAAAAAATCAACATTCTGCTAACACAGTAATCATTCCTACAGAACCTGACGTTCTTAGCCTTGATTCCAGTGGAGGCATCCTGTATACAGTAGTACCGTGATAGCAGCAAAAAGCCATGAAATACCAACAAATGCCTATAGCCAATGGCAGCAAGGAGAATTCTGACAAGAGCTTAAACATTCAAAACACACCTGGTGGAGAACAGGTGAACTAGACAGTCATCCAGGGTAGCCATTCAATCTTTTGTTTGAATGCTGACTCTCCTATCGATGTGGAGATGTAAGCTAACTTTAACAGTAGGTAAGATTCATCCCAAATAAAACTGCTTACAGTTTAGCACCTTTTCAAGATAGAGTGGTATATTATTCCTAATTAAAACAATATTGATTTCCTAAGATAACAATCAGTTACATCAGGGTTATGCCTGTACCTCCAATCCCACTCAAAAACAAATAATAAAAACATAAAAAACTGTGTACAGTAGTTGTTAATGTTCAAGTTAGAAAGTTAAAGTATGTTTCAAATAAAAGCTGAACAAATTTCTTTGGTAACTAGTGACAAATAAAGGTCTAGACTTGACACCAATCCAACCACAAGAAATGCTCCTACCCCTCATCTGTTATGGCTGTGCAACTACAGTATTAGCTTTTTCCATAACTTTCATCAACCACCAATGGCTTTGGAGTTTTTTTATTGTGATTTCAGTATCAATGAAAACATGTTACTGGTCTTAAGATGGGATTTCCTATCACTTAGCAAGGTTAAAACAGGCAAGGTGAGATCACCAAATGAAAATAAAAGCACTACCATACCAAGTGGATTAAAATCTAAAATCAAAACTTAAGTCACGGCCAGTTATTGCATGCAACTGTTCTGAGTTCCAGTGCCCTTCAAGAACTGCTGGTTCACATCTTTTCCAGTGGTTGCAAAGGACCCACTAGACCACAGACTGAAAATTAGGAAACAAATGTTACAGTACTTGTGACACAGCCGACAGCTTTTCATAGATAACTTTACTTACTGGCCCAATGTTGCAAGTTGCTATATCTGAATTTTTCCAGTTTAGCATTAGGGTGTACAGTAAAATAAACTTTCATTGCTCAGTATGTTAAATTCATTAATTGTATATATATGGCTTGTCGAAATAAGAGTCATATGAAAAATCATTACGGAAAATAACCCAAATAAAATATCTCGTCCTTGCGATTTTGTCTTAATCTACATCTAAAATTCCAGGGATTACTCTGAACTGTAGGCTACAACTAAGAAACTAAGTACTGCAATACAAACCACATAAAACTTATTTGATTTCCAAAGCACCTTCCTCATACATGACCTGCACATACAATTTCAAGACAACTTTTCATTCAAGACTTCAATGAGCTTGTAACCTATACACAAAGGTTTAATTACAAACTAAACCATTATGCTAACTTTTTAGCCACACAAAAAATGTATTCCTATGATGTTTGCTAATTAACATCCATAAAGAATTCATAAACTTCAGAACTTCAAAATCAGTGTCTTTTCCCTAACAAAACATAACCTCCTTAGTTTTTTTTTAACAAAAGGGCAATAATATCTCAAAACTCACCTGACTTGATTGCAACACATTATGCAACATGACCAAGGATTTCCTTAGCTAAGCATGACTGTCTGAAGAGTTGTGCAACTGGTCCACTCTCCAACAGGTTGTGTAATGACCCCCCTATTCTCCTCAGATCAGCAACAAGCTTGTGTCATGGCTAAAATCTTCATTTGTCAAGCCAAAAGCCACAAGACTTGGCAGTATTCCACTTGGCTATAAGATGACATATGAGAAATGGCCCTTCTTAAGTTTGCAATGAGATCCCTATTCCAGCGTCTAGGAGATTGAGTTATGAGATAAGGCTTGTGTTCCTTTCTACCAAACGATACTGTATCACTGGGCATACTCCTGGAAAAAAATTATTTTAGGAAATTGACGATGATAATAAATTTCAATAAAACTTAAATTTTTTCAGCTGAAATGTTGTATGAATTACAGACCTTTCAGAACTAGTGGGGTTCAATTTTCAGCTCAATAATTTAGTTAGATCAGTTCTTTAAATTGCAACATAACAAATAGATAATCAATTTTGTGTGCTTAATCAAGGCTAAACATTACTATCAAACATTTCAAATGCTACTAAAGCCTCATATTTTAATTAACCAACAAAGTGATTCTTTGTGTCAATAAGATAAAAAATTATTGGTCTAGAGAAGGGATTTCCTGCCACTACGCAAGGTTAAACTAGGCTAAGTGAGACCAGCAAATGAAAATAAAAGTTTCACTTCACCAAACTGCTTGAAAATCTCAAAAGAGAAAAATGTGTCAGTGCCAGTTATTGCATGTGATGCCTCAGCTGTGCAGAGTTCCAGTGCCCTGCAAGAGCTAGTTTCTTCATTCTTCTTAAGTTCCAGTGAAGGCTTGAGTAGACACAAGTGTTTGAATGATGAACTTCTGCATATGTAGCTGGTTCACATCTTCTTCTGTATTAACATAAAACCCACAAGACAACAGAGACTGAAAATTAGAAAACATAAATGTTACTTTTTGATATTCAGCTAACTGCCTTTCATACAGTTTGACTATATGAATCTGATATTCATTTCTATTGTTAATGCTTAACTAACTAACTTAAGAACCCCCTCATTTCTAACAACGTGGGTGAACTCCAGACAGGACCTAGTTTTGGTAATTCTAAGGAAGAACTCCACATAGAAATATAGTTTATTAAAAAGAATTTTTGACTGAACTACAGTCTATAGAAAATGCTGCATATAATGCAGCACAGATTAGACAGTTTGTGAAATTGTAATAATTACCAAGAAAATTTACAATGAAGTACACCTCTCTTATGGATGCTCTTTTCTCACAGTGGCCATTAAGATACTACTAGATAAAGGGAGGGTTGTACTGAGTTAACCGTGCATTTTCAGTGGAAATAGTAATACAACAGGCATAAAGACTTATTCAAGAGGATCTTGTAAAAAGATAAAAGCTGCTGGAAAATAAAAAATATATTTAAATCCTTAGTCTAGCCTAATATCACTGAAATACTAAACCACCAAAAAGGCAATAACCATAAACACAGGACACATTGACTCCAACATGGCAGAAGAAATAATGTAGTGTGGTCTAGTTGTGTCAAATCAGTGAGCCCGGCAACCCCTCTCACACGTCCAAATAGCCCCTCTACCCCTGTAGCCTAGGCTACACACACAGGCTAATAACAAACCTGATTGACCTGTCAAATCTTCGATAATTCTACAGAAGAGATCTGCACAGAGATATTACTTACTAATTAAATTTTCTGCAGTACAGGTAAGGCAATTTGAGAAATTTACTGTCTCTTGTATAGGTTATTACGTTCATCCCTGAGGTACTGGTTACTAAACAAGGCACCCTGCAGAGCTTTCGTGCAGAATTACCAAAGCTTTGCTGTGGCTAAAAGATACCCCATTATAAATAAAAGTGTTTGAATATTGTAGTAACTCACCTAAAAATACTACAGATTTAAGCCTAGCCTAGGCTTCTACCACAGAACCCTAGACAATGGGCCATACCTAGCCTAGGATTTTGAAGTTTTGCAGTTTACAGTGCAATGTTGTCAAGTTAATTTGCATAATAATGAAGTAAAATAAAAACAAATCATGGTAGAACTATATAGGCTAGTAGCTCTGCGGCGGCGACTGCCTTTTAACTTAGCTTTTTCTATAGTTTTTTGGTTGCTAATTATGAATTTACCTTTAATTTTTGGTGCTCGAGTGTAATTAACCTGTAATTAACCCCTAAAGTCCATCCAACAAGGGGTTTCCATACGCGATCTTCACAAGACAGAGCACGGGTACGTCTGTTTCGAACAGTTCTTGTCCCATCTGGCAAGTGCAATAACTTGTTAACGTATGGGTAACCTGCCCCCGCCCCGGGCCAGTACTAAACATGGCCAAGGGACTTTCCATTTGGCTGACAACAAACAGATGCACTGGCAGTATCAGAAGCCCTAAAAGTGTAAAAAACACTTGAAAAGGTAAAAACAGGCACGGAGCTAATATATAGAATTACCGTACTGACCCGGGGGGGGGGGTACCCATACATTAACAAGTTATTGCACTTGCTGGACGGGATATGAACCATTCGAAACAGACGTACCCGTGCTCTGTCTTGTGAAGATCATGTATGGAAACCCCTTGTTGGATGGACTTCAGGGGTTAATTACAGGGTAGATCTAAGCCGGCTGTCTGCGGTGAGCTAGGTATAGCAGTTGACGTTTTTCTATAGAACTTTACCAGCTGAACAAGAATTCAAGATAATATTTTGGCGGCCAAAAGTAATTGAGCTCTAATTTACCTTAGAAATGTAGCTGACGGTAAGAGGGACCTGTTGGGAATCTGGGTTTTGGGTGGGTGAAAACACTTTCGAGAATAGCTAACGGTAAGGGGGACCCGTTGGGAATCCGGGGTTCTGGGTGGGGTAAATAACTTGGGAAAAGGTTTGGGCACCTTACTGTTGTGTTTCCTGTTACATATGCCATTTGGAACACAAAAAACAAGTGTAAAAAAAAGGCAGAATAAATGGACAGCGGGAGCTGTTCCAAAGGCACTTTTCACGCATGCGTCGATTTACAGGGGAGCTTTCGGTTCACCCAATGCCCCTAACTGAGAGAGTGGTTGGCGGGTGTTTTGGGGGCTGGGCGTACTAAACCAATCACGGTTGTAATATTAACTTTTTCTACAGCTTTTTGGTTGCTAATTATGAATTTACCTTTAATTTTTGGAGCTCGAGTGTAATTAACCTGTGAAGTCCATCCAACAAGGGGTTTCCATACGCGATCTTCACGAGACAGAGCACGGGTACGTCTGTTTCGAACGGTTCATATCCCGTCCAGCAAGTGCAATAACTTGTTAATGTATGGGTAGCCAACCCCCGGCCCAGTACTAAACACAGCGAAGGGACATTCTATTTGGCTGACAACAAACAGATGCACCGCCAGTATCAGAACCCCTAAAAGTGTAGAAAAAACCAGTTCAAAAGGTAAAAACAGGCACGGAGCTAATATATAGATTTACCATTGTGTTTTTTATATGGAAGGTTTTTTTTTTGGGTAACTGTTATTTACCGCCACGTCTCTACGTAAGTCCTACGTCACTTTACCAACTCGTACTTTCTGTGCAGTGCCGTAACCCCATCTTCCCCCCCCCACGCTGAACACATGGCTCCCTAGTGGTTACGTAACCCAAGATGGCGGCTTTGTATACCTGTTAAGTTTCTTCACCCCGGTCGCAAGCAACGAATAGTGTCCAACTGAGCTAGACTATGGCAATTGACGTTTTTCTGTGTTGTTTTGCTTGCTTTACATGAATTTAGGGTAACATTTTGCCAGTAGGCTGCTGCTAAACTGTAATTTACCCTTGAGCTGTATGCGACCCACACTATAGATGTGCAGTTTTCAAGGGTCAATTACATTTTAGTTACAGCCGACCGCCAAAATGTTATTTTAAATTCTTGTTCAGCACGTCAAATAACATAGGAAAACGTCAATTGCCATAGGCTAGCTCACTGCGGACAGCTGGCTTAGAATTACCAAAGCCAGGTTAGAAGGCAGTCGCCGCCGTGGAGCTACTATATAGTTCTACCGCCAGTACTAAACATGGCAAAGGGACATTCCATTTGGCCGACAACAAACAGATCCACTGCCAGTATCAGAACCCCTAAAAGTGTAGAAAAAATTAGTTGAAAAGGTGTAAACAGGCACGGAGCTAATATATAGCATTACCCCCAAATCATATAATAACACTCCAAAGGTATATATATTCAGGGTTAGGCCTCTGCCCTAACCTTATGGTAGACATAACAAGGAATAAACCTAATTTAATGTAGGGTACTACAGCTAATAGCCTAGTGTTCGCGACTTTGATCACCCATTAGGCCACTTTATATCAGGTAAACATACTTTACACTTTACAGTTTTTGATATGCATGCTAAATATGGGAAGAGGAAAATAAAATTAGGGTTCTACTACAACAACTGATTGCAAATGGGTCTTAGGGATACATAGCCTGTGAATAATTACATTATTTGATATATTAAACTACTTTTAACCTACCCAATCGTAATTTAAATGATCTATAATTGTATATGGATGATACTTACAAAAATATACCAAATATATCAGAAAATTAAAGCAGAAATCACTATAAAATAAAAATACAACGGGCTCAGGACGGTAGGAATCTTAAGTGTAGCCACATGTTTTCGACAGTTCTGTCAAAACAAAGGTTCCAATAATGTTCTAACATTGTTAGCACTATTTTAGTTAATTTCTTGTTAAATTTGAAAAATTTTACTAGTAATATTGTATGTTATAGTAAATAATAATGTTGTCAAATGAATAAAATGGTATTTTTCATACTTCTTATGGCTTTAATACGATGTATAGTTACAGACATATAGACGCAATAACTGAAAACCCTTCATAGAATAACATACCTACAGAACAATTTGACGTCAAAATCTTTGATAAAGAAATTTTATATAAAAACTTAAAAGGCGATAAGGTTATTTCATTTCTCGAGGTGATAAATATAGCATAATAATACATGCCCCCAACTTGCGTAAGCCTTTTAAATACAAATAATAAATTAAATTATGCTAAATTAAAAAAAAAATATACATACATACATACATACATACATACATACATACATACATACATACATACATACATACATACATACATACATACATACATACATACATATATATATATATATATATATATATATATATATATATATATATATATATATATATATATATATATATATATATATATATATATATATATATATATTCCAACATCAGAGCTGCAGCTCTCGAAATCATGACTCGTAGGCGTCCAGGGAAAGGCACTCAATACAGCTGATAGTTTATTCCTAATGCCGACGTTTCACAACTACATTGTTGCATTTTCAAGGCTGAAAAACAGCGAGCTGACTCAATAATTAATCATAAAAACATTTATTACAACAACTGATTAAAAACACTACAGTATTGTCTCACTTAAAATGCTAATTCTTTTAAAAATATCAGAGGCACCATGACACTAAAAGAAAGACCTACCCAGACGAGAGCTAAAACAAGACTATTGAAAGAAGGAGAGAAAAGTACAAATTAAAACACAAATAGATAAAAGGGAGAAAACAAGGTAACAATAAGGCAAATAGGACCATCAAGCAATAAACAGCTGAGTGGATGATGTTTGGGTGTTCAAAGATGGAACTGTTAATTTTATCATTATAGATTCTAAGGTTGTTAAGTCACTGTCTTTCTGTGTTTGTCCTATTATTCGAAAGTCTTTGTTGTCTATGATTGTTTTGCATAATTTCGAATGATTCCTTATGTTGGATTGTTCTGGGTTGGACAATCTACTCCCAGTTCGGAAACTAACTCCTCTATGGGCGTCTATGCGTACCCTCAGCAGTCTTTTGGTACATCCAACGTAAGTCCCCTGGTTACACCTGGGGCAAGTATACTTGTAAACGACGTTGGATGTAAACAACTGGACTCACTTTGTCCTTGAGCTTGAAAAGGACCCGATGGTACAAGGATTTTTGGGGATTTAGTTTTAGGTTCAGTGCAGGCAGTTCTCTCTGAAATAGATTTAAACATTTTTTCCTAAAATTATCGTCATGTAGGTAAAGGAACGTTGCAAACATTTTCATTTTTTGTACCGTGTGGATGGTCGTAGGTTGTTTCATTTTTTTATTTAAAAACCTGTTTAAAGCCCTGAAAAAGAGCTTTTGAGGAAAACAGTTGTTTTGAAGTAGTTAGCCAAGGTTACGATCTCTTCATGGAAGGTCATCCAGTTCGATGAGTGTGTAAAGGCCCTGTGGAGAGAGTAGAAAACGTGATTTTAATGCTGACTCTTTTTTAGACTATATTAATACTCAACACCCGAACATAAAGTTTACTCTGGAGAAAGAATCTAATAATAAATTACCGTTCCTGGATGTTCTAGTCTCTAGAAATGAACAAGGTTTTTATACAGGAATTTATAGGAAAGATACTTTCACAGGTTTGGGTACGAATTTTTATAGTTGCTGTTATTTTAATTTCAAATTAAACTCCATTTCTACTCTCCTCCACAGGGCCTTTACACACTCATCGAACTGGATGACCTTCCATGAAGAGATCGTAACCTTGGCTAACTACTTCAAAAACAACGGTTTTCCTCAAAAGCTCTTTTTCAGGGCTTTAAACAGGTTTTTAAATAAAAAAATGAAACAACCTACGACCATCCACACGGTACAAAAAATGAAAATGTTTGCAACGTTCCCTTACCTACATGACGATAATTTTAGGAAAAAATGTTTAAATCTATTTCAGAGAGAACTGCCTGCACTGAACCTAAAACTAATCCCCAAAAATCCTTGTACCATCGGGTCCTTTTTCAAGCTCAAGGACAAAGTGAGTCCGTTGTTTACATCCAACGTCGTTTACAAGTATACTTGCCCCAGGTGTAACCAGGGGACTTACGTTGGATGTACGTAAAGACTGCTGAGGGTACGCATAGACGCCCATAGAGGAGTTAGTTTCCGAACCGGGAGTAGATTGTCCAACCCAGAACAATCCAACATAAGGAATCATTCGAAATTATGCAAAACAATCATAGACAACAAAGACTTTCGAATAATAGGACAAACACAGAAAGACAGTGACTTAACAACCTTAGAATCTATAATGATAAAATTAACAGTTCCATCTTTGAACACCCAAACATCATCCACTCAGCTGTTTATTGCTTGATGGTCCTATTTGCCTTATTGTTACCTTGTTTTCTCCCTTTTATCTATTTGTGTTTTAATTTGTACTTTTCTCTCCTTCTTTCAATAGTCTTGTTTTAGCTCTCGTCTGGGCAGGTCTTTCTTTTAGTGTCATGGTGCCTCTGATATTTTTAAAAGAATTAGCATTTTAAGTGAGACAATACTGTAGTGTTTTTAATCAGTTGTTGTAATAAATGTTTTATGATTAATTATTGAGTCAGCTCGCTGTTTTTCAGCCTTGAAAATGCAACAATGTAGTTGTGAAACGTCGGCATTAGGAATAAACTATCAGCTGTATTGAGTGCCTTTGACCCTGGAGTACATGGCTAAAAATGCAATGGAGTTATATATAAAACTGTAGATACATACATATATATATATATATATATATATATATATATATATATATATATATATATATATATATATTATTAATTTAGTACTGAAGCCAAAAAACATACAAAACAACAGGCAGACGAATCTCCAAAATTGAATGGGCGATGAAAGTAAAGCACCATTTTGCGGTCATGAATCATAAATTAGTAAATTCAGCGACCTTGAATCGAATAAAATTAAATATATCTAAATAATAACAGAATTAAATATATCTAAATATTAACAGAATTAAATATATCTAAATACTAATAGAATTAAATATAAACACTCCTTCGCCACATCGTACTAAACAGTTGGATAATCTTCAGAGGTTTGTGTTGAATACGTCAAGATAAACAAGAGAGAAATTTTTTGAATAAGATTATTTATAGCCTTAAATTATAACAAGTTGGAAAGAAATATTATTGGTTTTATTTCACAGGTGAAGACTGAAAAATAAAAATTTTGGCAATAAGGAACGGAAGGGCATGGGAGGATTACTAAAAAAAAATCCAACATGTCCCTATTGACTTGAGCAGTATAATCTGTTGAGAGTCCTAGCTCTGGGCGAACACACACACACACACACACACACAGAGAGAGAGAGAGAGAGAGAGAGAGAGAGAGAGAGAGAGAGAGAGAGAGAGAGAGAGAGATTCACGGATAGCACTTCAAGAGAGAGAGAGGGAGTAAGAAAGAAAGAAAAAGAAAGATTCACAGGTAGGTTAGACAGATATGAAACTGAACAATTTCACAATACTCCTGGAAAAGAGAGAGAGAGAGAGAGAGAGACTTTCAAAAGGTGTTCACCATTGAATTGTGAGAACGCATCAGTAATTCATAATTCATCTTGCTAAATAATATCTTCATACCCGTCAGTCTTGTATATGTTCAGGTAAACATTTGTGCTTTCCTTCTAGAAAGCAATTAACGTGCCAGAAGTGAGAAAGAACAGGTAAAATATGAATAAATGAACATTAGGCAACGGGAGAAAGTAAAGCAGGCCTAATAATATCTCATGGCTGTAATGTATAAAGGATATACTCATACAAGTCCTAGGCCTATGTTAAGAATGAGAATACGGGTCGTATTAAGAGCCGTGAAGCCAAGAGAGCGTATGTAGGCCTATGTATGCTTAAGTGTGAGTGTATGTGTATGTGCGTGTTTGTCTATAACAGTGAGTTATTTTCTCAATCATACACAAGACTTCGAGACTAGAATCCCATCTGATAAGAGATTTGAAGCCAAATCAAATTCTTTTTCTCGCGGATACACGTAAACAGAATCCAATCGTTCTTTTTTTTCCCCACTGGAGGTTACACGCCTTTCCGATCGGGAGGGTTTTCAATTCCTTGGGCTGAGAGAGAGAGAGAGAGAGAGAGAGAGAGAGAGAGAGAGAGAGAGAGAGAGAGAGAGAGAGAGAGAGAGACTATTCTGCGGCCATTCTTATGCATGAGATCAGTATCGCCTATTTTCCTCGCCTAAAAGAAATCCCAGTTCAATTTAAGCCCAGCGAAATGTATTTATGAAGATTTTTAGATTTCGCGCTTCTGCGGTGCACGTCTAGTTCTTCATTTTTTTATATATATATATTTTGGCGCGAGTATGTTTAGAGTTACCTATAGTTTCTTATTTATCCAACGTATCATCTTCATTAAATTTTCATTTACGAATTTTCAAAGATTACACTCAACATTTATTATGTTCTTTCTTGATAAGGGATAATGTATAAATAGGAAAGATTTTTGTGGCCGCGTCAGTTGAGAAGAACATAAAGGAGAAAGGAAAGACAATGTAAACAAAAGAATAACATTACCTCAGATGAGAATGATTCTTGACCTCTACGAAGTACTCCATAGTAAAACAACCTCAGTGCAAGTTCATCTTTATTTAATAACTGTAATCATTATTCAGAAGATAAACCCACATTTACCTAGAACAAGCCCGCAGGGGCCAATGACTAGAAATTCTAGCTTCCAAAGAATATTATATTGTTTGTTTGAAAAAAATTACTGAAATAGGAATTACAGAAAGAAGAGATCACTTATTAGAAAATACAAAAGATAATTTCATTAATTAACAGATAAATAGATAAAAATTATACTAAATTAGTAAAATACAAGGTGAATTGTTTTAGGGTAGTAATGCATTGCATCTTCACTTGAACTTTTGAGATTCCAGTTTAAGGAGACTGTGTGCAAAAGATTGGATCATATGAAGAGATTCTTGAGCTAGCTGTCCTTCATGGAAGTGAAGTGTGAAGTGCTAATGAAAGAAAAGAATAGAGGCCTCAGTGATAAATAGTTTACGAAATATAAGTGGAAGAAGACAACTGAATTTGCTGAAAATGTGGAAATAGGTAAAAAAGTTAAAGAGGAATCAGAGTGTTTGGAGAAGGTTTGGTCTTGTGGAGAGAATGGGGGGATGATATGTTTAGAAAAGAGGAGAGAGGAAGCTTGCTAGATAGAGGTAAACGGCAGAGTTTGTGTAGTGGGGTTGATGTGCTGCAAATAGGCCTTCTTTGTAGGTTTTTGAAGTAATTAATGAGACAGTAAGTATTGCCTTACTTCGTCTGGAGACACATCCTGTTGGGAGAAAATGTTTGCACACACATTTTATACATATATATATATATATATATATATATATATATATATATATATATATATATATATATATATATATATATATGTATATATATGCAACTCTTCATATAAAGGAACATAATCGCCTTGCCTCAACAGCAGCAAGCACTGCCTTTGAGGAGGGGAGCTTTCGAACGACCTGATAGCAGGCAGAAAATATAACAGCAAGCAACAGCAAATGTAACAGCAGCAACAACCTCCTCTCTGTGTACAGAGACCAACAGGGTATCAGAGTCTTCCCCCTCCTCTTCCTCCTTCTTCAGAGATTCTGTACAGGAGGTGCGAGAGGCATGTATCGTTTCGCCCGTTTAAAGGTGACATTTCTCCCTTGTCTGACAACTCAGACGTAGCTCGATGCCGTTATTCATTCTCCCAGAATTGTCGAGAGATGCCTGACAGAATAATTCCACCGCAGGCAATAAGGGCGTCACTACTCTCGTAAGAATGGAATCTGAATCGCAGCTTCTGAGTGGTTTGGTGCTTGGGTGGGTTTTGTTTGTGTCTTTGTGTCTGTCGGGCTTGTTTGTTTGCTTTTGAGTTGTTTTCTGTTTGTCAGTCTGTTTGTTAGCAAGTTTTGTACAAACGCTTATGCTTTGATTTTAAGGCGGTTTTGACCTAAAATGGATCCCTTGACTGACAATAAGTGATCAAATTTTGGAGGAAATCCAAATCTAGATAAAGGAACCTTTTCTTTCATTTTCATCTCTTGTTTTTTTTTTGTCTTCTTCCTCATGTTTGTTAGCAGGATTGCACAAACACTTATGTTTTGATTTATAGACAAATTTGACCAAAATTGGGCCCCTTGACTGACAATAATTGATCAAATTTGGCCAGAACTGCGGATCTAGATAAAGGCACATTTTCTTTCATTTTGGTTAGTTTTGTTTGTTTTGGTTTGTCCTCTTGCTCGTCTGTTTGTTAGCAAGATTGCAGAAACACGTATGCCTTGATTTTTACACAAATTTCACAAAAACTGGGTTCCTTGACTGACAACAGGCCACCAAATTTTGGCAGAAATCCAGATTTAGATAAAGGAACCTTTCCTTTTATTTTGTTCGTTGGCTTTATTTGTTTTCGTTTGCCTTCTTGCTCGTCTGTTTGTTAGCAGGATTGCACAAATGCTCATGCCTAAATTCACAAGCTGACCCAAGGAGGGGGCCAGCTGGGAACGTCCTCCCCCCCACCATGAAAATAATGACAAAATAATGATATTGAAGATTTAGATAATAATGACATAAATGAGATATAAAAATGGGGAAAAATAAAAAATCTATTATAGAAATAATATATATATATATATATATATATATATATATATATATATATATATCTATCTATCTATCTATATATATATATATATATATATATATATATATATATATATATATATATATATATATATATATATATATATATATATATATATATATATATATATATATATATATATATATATATATATATATATATATATATATATATATATATATATATATATATATATATATATATATATATATATATATATATATGATGTGAAAATTGGTGCCCCACCCCGTGAAATTTTTCTGGATCAGCTAGTGCTGCTAAATTTTTACTCAAATTTAACCCAAAGTTGGCCCCTTGACTAACAACAGGCCACCAAATTTTGGCAGATATCCAGATCTACTTAAAGGCACATTTTCTCTCTCTTTCGCGTAGGGACAGAGCTTTCAGGACCCTACTCAGCCTCGGCTAATATCTGCTTTCTGAACTGCGGGAGAGGCAATACCAGAAACTCGTCTTTAAGATAAAAAAAGTAGTGCTTCTCCTCTGTTATGGAGAAACATTACTACGGTGACGACGTCATCAACATGACAATAATCACAAAAGTGTGGTTATAAGGGATGCTGGCTGAAGGCTCTCTTTCTTTAATATTTGTCTGGGGTTTATTTTTTTTATTTTCTCGTTGAATGGAAAGATTACATAAGAGTTAAATTAGCGGTTGTAGCTCATTTTCTACTCCTCGACACCTCAAGCATGCGCAATACCAGCCTGAATTATTTTTACATAAAGTCATAGGTTTTTATTAGGTGATGGGGTCACTATTATAAAAATCTCAATTATCTACAGTAAAGTCATCATTTTTTATAACTTGAATGGGTCTACTGTTGTAAATACTTACATAAAATCATTTATCTGTTTCATGATCATGTATTAATTGCAATTTGCAGCTATTTTTAGACATTGCCATTTACTGGAAAAATTAAATCAACTTTATTTAGATAATTACATCGATCATGTCAGTAAATTCCTCTGCGACGCGAGAACCTTCGTGTTTATCAAGTTTTCCCTATTTACTTGGGCCAGTTTCCTACCATTCTTGACCTCACATGACCCCTTAGACTAAACTGCAGTGGTTATGGTCCATACCACTTAGAGAGAAAGGCTGTAAGAAAGAGAAAGTATTCGAAAGTATCCACAACTCGGTCTAACTCTCTCTTGCCTTGCTTGCTTCGTCAGGCGTCTTTCTTATACTACCTCTTAACTTCCCACAGCACTCCCACACCTTCCCACAGCTCCCCACAGGACCCCTACTCCTTGGTATCTTCTAAGATGATCCCTGTTTACGACCTGGCGCCCCTGAATTTGCATACAACGTCCCTGAAGTGTCGTTTCAGGGGCTGTCTAGCCATTGGCTGAAATTACTTAACATTTATACGACAACAACAAAGTAACTCGGGTCTTCTTTATAACGTCGACAAGACGTTACAGAGATGAGACGCAGGAGAATTTAATTTTTTCTTTGTCCTGAAGCGTTTTGAAGCGTTTGTGGTTTAGCTTTGTTGTGCTATTTATTGAAAAGAAGAAGAATTTTATTTTATTCCTTTATTCTGAAGCGTTTAGGATTTAGCTTTTTAATACCAGTTAATGAAAAGAAGAAGAATGCGTTCGTTTGAAGCATTTAGGTGTTAAAATCCCAAGGTTACAGAAAGAAAAGGCGACTAATAATGTAATAAAAAAAATGTGTGTGCATATGTATATACAATCAATAAACAATAACGAAGAAACTTATAAAAATCCTAAATATTCTTTATTGCCATCGTTTACGCTTCTTCTTCGTAATACGATAATGTAAATCGAATATTATTTACGCCACAAGACCTATAATTGATAAAAATCAGCGTAGGCCTACCCTTAACGGTGCTTACGAGTATATCATCAGGCTTTATGCAATGATAAAAGCAGTTTATTTTAACCACGAAGAAGTTTATATATATATATATATATATATATATATATATATATATATATATATATATATATATATATATATATATGAATCACTTCATAGTTAAAATAAACTGCCTTTATCATTGCATAAAACCTGATGATATACTCGTAAGCATCGTTAAGGGTAGGCCTACGCTGTTTTTTATTAATAATGTCATTCTTATCTCTTAGATATTAACTTAAAAAATTATGACGCAGGATAAATCTGCTATGTTTTATCAACAGACCAAGTTTCAAGTTTATTTTTAACACCTAAGCCAGAGATTGACTTAGGAAATAACATGAGAACATTAAATAAGCAATCATACTTGGAATTAATACACTGAATAGTCCTACAAGCTAGTCTTGATATCCTAGCTTCTGAATACATAAATTAAATCTGCTTTTCCTATTCATTTCAGAGACGAATTCCTGTTCCTTTGGCCCACAAGACCTGACCTGGAGTTATTGAAAATAGAAAAATTTATCTGAAGAACGTATGAGAACTCATTCCGTATTTTGTGTGTATTCAAAGATGTTAGGCCTAGCGCCATATATCACCGAGGTGTTTGTAACCTGCGTCTACGAAACTTATGCTGGCTAGAAAAGATATCTGAGTCCAGTGAACTTACCATTGAAAAGTTATTCATTTTTGGCTGAATAACTGAAGAAATCAAGCCGTAGAGAGAAATTTGGTTGAATATAAAGAGGAACACCAAAAAGTTTAGACCGATGTTGCAAACTGGTCCCTGATGTACGAAACCAAATATGGTACTAAATCTCTCTCTCTCTCTCTCTCTCTCTCTCTCTCTCTCTCTCTCTCTCTCTCTCTCTCTCTCTCTCGTCGTTTTTAAACCGTTTTCCTAAAATGATAATAATTCTAACTTAACTAGAGAAATTTCATTGAAATATAAAGAAATTTAATCCAAGAGTTTAAACTGACACTGTCAACTGACCTTGATAGGCGTAACCAAATATGGTATTAAATTCTCTCTCTCTCTCTCTCTCTCTCTCTCTCTCTCTCTCTCTCTCTCTCTCTCTCTCTCTCTCTCTCTTGTATTACAGTATGGAATAATACCATACTTCACGGTTTTTAAACCATTCTAAAATGATAATAATTCTAATTCAGTCTCAGTGAAATTAAAGTGGCTGAAAACAAGAAGCTTAAACCGATACTGTAGACCGACAATGACAGACTTAACCAAATATGGTACTATATATTTATTTCTCTCTCATTTATTTTTATTACAATATAAAAACAATAGGCTACCATGCCTTTCCCATTTTTAAACGTTCTCCCAAAATGATAACGATTCCGACGAAACCATCGTTTATATCGGAAAAAAAAAGAAGATCCCAATATCTCATTTCGTTATGTTCCCACACCGAACCCATCTGTTTCCGTAATGGTCCATTGCCAGTAATCTGCTCGTAGATGAAGGGGCTCTCGGAATAATTAAGTCTATTGAATCTGCATATAAAACCCTTTAATGGCAATGTAAATCAGGTATTCACCGATATCATGCGTACCTGAATGCCTGTGTTGACGCAGGTGAGAGAATATTACTGATGATTCTGTTATTATTGCTTTTCAATGGAGAAATAATAATATTCACAGTTTGGTTTCATCCAAAGATGATTAGACCCATATCACCAGCCACGCCCTTTTCATTACTGAATTGATTAATTTAATCATACATTTGCACTTGAGTAAATGTATGAAAAATGTGTGAATGTACCCTAATATTCACAGTTTGTCTTCAGCCAAATGATTAGAACTATATCACCAACCACACCATTACCTTTTAAATTGATAAACTTATTTATGCATTTGCACTTTAATTAAACGTATGAACAATATAAAAAAATCTATTAATAAGCCCAACAGGCACCATAAAATAAGCACAGCTGAGTAGTCTTCTCTTAAAATCTCGATTTTCTTCTATAAATCAGAAACGAAATTGTCATTCCTTTCTCTCGTAAACAGCTAGACATTTTCATGCAACCACCTTTTTATTTTTGATCCACTGGGCCTTATGCCAGCACGGACCCTTACTAAAGTGTTGACTGCAAGTGTGATAAGGTGCTGGATGTAATAAAAATGCTAGGTGTAGACTTATGGACTCAGCCTACCAACCAAGGCGTAATATGACCCAGCCAAGCGCTTTGTATCATTCTCTGTCTGATGTACTAACTCGCTCTTACTTATTTTGGCGCCTGTTTCGTTTAATTTTGTTTATTACTTATTATTTTCTTATTTTCTTCTAAATTGACATATATCCATGACATAATTATGTTTTCAATTCAGATTTAATTTTACCTTTGGAATAAATTACACACAGTGAGTCCCATATTAAGCCTCCCTCCGTGATACGTACTTGAATCTGCGCCTTTTTTGAGTTGTTTGTTTTTGTGAGTATGTGTATGTGTGTGTCTGTGCGAGATATAACCAATACCAGGACGATTCCTGTTTAAATAAAAAAAAAAACGAAATGTCATCGCAGTTCAAGGTGACACGTGTTTAAATAATAACCAGTTACTCAGAGACCGAATTGGAAAAGCCATCTTCAGAGAGAGAGAGAGAGAGAGAGAGAGAGAGAGAGAGAGAGAGAGAGAGAGAGAGACTGACTCGTTGCGTCAGTACCATTATTCTTCCTTTCCATTTCCTCTAGCAGACGTTCCAGGCACAGTAAACTGACGTTTCAGTAACTGGAATGATGAGAGATGGAGCCGGGACCCGTCTGGAACGCTCCGAAAGACTTGCGTCAGGCTTCGACTTTTGTCCTCATCGTCACATGGCTTCGTTTTACAGTTAATAATCCTTCATTAATCTTCAATAATTCTCCTGTTGGAAGTGAATATTATTGTTATTAAAGGGTTATGCTTATTCATGGGCACATTATTGACATAGAGACAAAGATACGGCGTAGAGAACAGTCCTGGTAAACATGCAAAACACAGCGAGTCGAAACTCGCTTCCTGAATTTCAATTCTTTGCCCATTTGGAATAGATTAGCGTAATCCCTCGTTAATCCTTATGTTGGCAGTGAAAGTTACGTTTATTAAAGATCTCTGGTTGTCTTGGAATATTATTGAGGTACGTAGTGAGAGGGGTACAGATCACAGGAACAGTTCTCGTAAACATACGACACCCTCTGCGAATAGAAACTTCTTTTTTGTAGATTCTCTCGCTTTCTGAACTTCAATTCTTTATTTCAGTTCGTTGTTCATTGTAAATACAAAGACAAACGGTTCATTTGTCTTAGTTTTTTTTACTACACAATACGTTTAAAATTCTTGTTATTAAACATACACTAATTTAAATCCTTTATCACTCATACACACATATGTGTAATATATATATACAGTATATATATATATATATATATATATATATATATATATATATATATATATATATATATATATATATACTATATATATATATATATATATATATATATATATATATACTATATATATATATATATATATACATATATATATATATATATATATAATATATATAATATAGTAGATATTACTGTATATATATAAATAGTAAAAGTAACCAGTAGATGCATGTGCATACGTGTATGCATGTCCGAATGTTGACTAGTAAACCTTTGTATCAGTACCTCCAGAGACCGTATTTGCAGATGGCAGTGAATCTCACTGATGAATATTCCGGGTGATATCGAAACAGTTTACACGCATCGAATTTTGACCGGACATCATCCGGCGTTGAAATGCAATTGCACATCCGTATTTGGCAACGGATCAACAAATTCGAGTGCAGATCCTTCACTGAATCCTGATCAGTTGAACTTGCAAAGCAGGATAACACACGAATTCAGTTCTTGTCTGATTCGCGTCACAGTGTTGATTGTGATTTGTGATTGGTTGTTGGTTATAAACATTACAATAGAAGGCTGGAAAATGTTGATTTATCTTGAGTTTGTTTGTAGATTACAAACACTGCTTAGTGTTGTAGGCTGAAGCACTGTTTGGAATGACTGACTTCCTCCTGAACCTGGCTGTAGATTACAAACATTGCTGAGTATTGTGGACTGAAAGCCTTGTGGGAAAAGGTTGTCTGTAAATTACAAACATTGCTGAGTATTGTGGGTAAATTGCTAATGTATTGTGGGTTGAAAGCCCTGTTTAAAATGGTTGATTCCTCTTGAGCCTATCTGCAGATTACAGACATTACTGAGTATTGTGGGTTAATTGTTAAGTATTGGGTTAATTGCTAAGTATTGTGAGTTAATGGCTAAGTACTGTGGGTTAAAATCCTTGTTGTAAAAAGCTTGACTTCTCCTGAGTTTGTAGATTACAAACATTGCTGAGTACTACTGGTATAAAAAGACTTACTTCTCTTGAAACTGTTTGTAATTTCAGGAAATATTTTGTACGTACATTGCCAAATAATTTACCAATTAAATGGTCCTGTTTTTTTGCCAAAGATTCAGAGGATATAACACCATAAACTATACCTATTCCATCTCCCTAAAATAAACCATATTTGATATTTTCCTTAACGTGAACTATCCCACTATAAAAATGGTTGACTTCTCTTGAACCTGTATGTACAATACCTCAATATTTACCAATAAAACGCTCTCATTTTTTAGCCAAAGTCTCATAAACTACTGTATTCCTCCCCCTCCCCAACCAAAAAGCCATATTTGGCCCTTTCCTTAACCGGAACAAACCCACTATAAAAAGGAAGGAAAGTCCAATACGAATTTCGTGCATCAGTAAACGACCACAGGCCATAAAAAGCTTCCTTCCTTCCTTCCTTCTTCCTCCTTGGCCGTGACTCTGTGGAAACTGAATATGTATGAGGAGGAGGAGGAGGAGGAGGAAGAGGGAGAGGAGGCCTCAAAGACCTCCGTTCACGATTTCTTCTTCTTCCCAAAAGTTGGGCGTGACCTCGAGATTTGCATTGGGGCCTCGGGAGGGGGACAAAGATGAACTAGCATATGGAGACTCTGAAGGAGTTTAGTTTCCGTTGAAGTTTACTAGTTTATGACTTTCTGAGAGGAAGCAAAGGATTTCTGTTTACCCAGGAACATTTCGTGATAAGACAGATGGGCCATGGAAGCAAAAGAAAGACAGAAAGACAGATAGATAGATTGAGAATCCTGCCAACCTTCAACTCCTCATGATCCTTCAAGTTTATAAGTTCATAATTCTCTTAGAAGGAACAAAGGATTTCTGTTTACCTAGGAGCATTTCGTGGTAAGTAGATGAACCAGAAAATAGACAGACGGCTAGACAGATAAACAGACGGAGAATCCTACCCTCCTCCTACCATCCTTTCTCTCTTCCAGGTCTCCCAGGGGCATAGGAAGCCTGGACG
>NC_089753.1:59184408-59186908 GCF_040412425.1 Macrobrachium rosenbergii
AGGTTTCTGGAGAGAAGAGTTCAAAGATTTCACAAAGATTTACAGCGCTGTAACCGGTGCTGAAATTACTGGAAAATGACCAGAGAGAGAGAGAGAGAGAGAGAGAGAGAGAGAGAGAGAGAGAGAGAGCGATTCTTTGATAAGAATCTTTTCGAGTGAATTTCATATTCAAATTTATATCTTTATCCATATGCATTACATACTATGACATGCATTGCACATATATTAAAAATATAAGGATAAAATCGAGCATTGTTTTCATTGTTACTCTTTAATCCAAATCCTTCTAATTAATGGTTTCCTTGTTAGAACAGGTAATGTAAAACCAAAGGTTAATATTATCTCTGGCCTATCAAATGAGCTAAAAGTCTCGAAAGCTGGAGGCCGTCGACAAAAATAATATAAAAATAATTTTTTTTGTCAGGAACTGATATTCAAAAGTCGACATTCTTTCTTACTGGTCTCATTCAGTAAATAGCTTGATTTTGCCCCACATAAATGCTGACTGTCTCTATAAAAGGAAAAACAGGTGATTAAAGCGGGTGTAGAGTATACTTGTCATATTTCACTAAGAAAGAAAACCGATGTGGAAAATATATTTAAACAAAATTTTATAAATATTAACAAAGTGTGTGCCTTTGTCAAAATTAATTTAATGATACTCGGTCGAATCTCTCCTTATTAAGAAAAGGTCAAAGGGCAATGTTTGATTAACCGAAATTCTTATTCAGTAAGATGAGACAAAAGCTATAATCAGAGAGAAAAGAGAATATTACGCTCGCCGATGATTTCCTCCTCTCTCGCTGTCGTTACAGAGAGAGAGAGAGAGAGAGAGAGAGAGAGAGAGAGAGAGAGAGAGAGAGAGAGAGAGAGAGAGAGAGAATAGGCTCTAGGGTTTTCATCTTTTTCTTTTTCACACTCAGAGGCATTTGTCACGACGAGTTCAAAAGATAATTTTCTTTCTTCGAAAGTCTGGAGAAATTTTTGTGCAACTGTTAAATGAAACATTTCTTAATATTTCAAAATGTTCACGCTAACTATCTGAATTTTTAATAGACAAATATTTCGTTCGTTTTCCTTTAATGTAAAAGAGAAGAAGATTGTTCGCACCAGGAATTTATGAATGATTTTCTTTATTCTTCTTTGATTATGGAGGAAAGAGTTTTGTGGTAGCCAGAATTATTATTTTGAGATAATGAGCTTTATATATATATATATATATATATATATATATATATATATATATATATATATATATATATATACATATATATATATATATATAAATATATAATATATATATGTGTGCATATATATATATATATATATATATATATATATATATATATATAGCTATATATATATATAATATATATATTAACAATCAGAGAATTCTTCAAACGTTTTTAATATCGCTGCACTCTACAAAGAAATAATATAGCCAATATATGTTACCGAAGGGGAATTTTTTAGTTGATAATAAGTCCATGTCCCGTGGGGTAACCAGCGACGGACGAGGAATCAGGACTACAGTGTCCCATTAACGAAATCGGCCACAAGAGAGGTAGAGTGAATTGGATATTAAAGGACGTTTGTGCTTTCTGATTGTATATGAATCATATGATATGATAAATATATATATATATATATATATATATATATATATATATATATATATATATATATATATATATATATATATATATATATACAATTCCCTTTTAACTTCTCGAATTCTTCGCACTTTTTTTGGATATATATATACTACAAAGCCTTAAGAGCCAAGTGCAAGAAATATGAAGAAATTATGATGTCTGGTAACGGGAAACGAAATTCGGGTCCCATTATTACAACGGGGTCACGTTTCGAGAAGTTAAGAGGTATTGTGGCTAGTAATAGTAAATATCAATATATATTATATATATTATATATATATATATTATATATTATTATTATTATTATTATTATTATTCATGTTCAATTTAGAGTATCAATACTAATGGTAATAACAGTAATAGTAGTATCAACTTATTATTATTATTATTATTATTATTATTATTCCCAAAAATTTCTTCTAATTAACATGCGTGTCTTTAAAAGATTACTTATTTTCTCAAAAAGATAGCTTTTTTATGATTGATTGATTACTTTATGGCCACTAAAACTGGCGTTCCTTTTTCTTTTTTAAAGATAAAAAGCTACTTATAAGATATTTTATGGAATACAGTCATTTCTTATTTTATATTCAATATTTTAATTTCAGTTCACAACCCCAAGATAGAAATAGCTCTTAAATGCATAATCACCAGGTAACTTTACCTGCGAGAGCTTAATTACAGGTGTGATGAAACGGTGCGTGTTCATGGTTATACAGAATTACCAAGCATCAAAAAGCTTTTTATATGTCTAGACCTAACAAGGGTTGTTTCAGTAATTTGTATTTCGAATTGATGGACAAGGGTACAGCCATATTTGACGGGTTTCAAAATAGATAAAAATG
>NC_089753.1:59191908-59224408 GCF_040412425.1 Macrobrachium rosenbergii
CATGAAACATAAGATAATTTGAAGTTGAATTAAATTGAAACAAATCTAGTTTCATTAGGGAATTTGTGTATGCACAAGTTATCTTAACTGATGGTGAATTTATGGAAAAATTCATAATTCACAAAGATGAATTTCATATATATTTACCAGAAACTTTACAAATATATTTCAGATTTCAGTATAAAGTCTTATATATATATATATATATATATATATATATATATATATATATATATATATATATATATATATATATATATATAAGTGAATGTTTGTATATTTGTTTGCCCACTATAGAAATCCAAACCACTTGACAGACCCAGACAAAATTTTGCACACGGCCTCTGTGTCACTCCAGAAAGGTTATAACTCAAAATCAAACCCCTACCCCGTGACAGACATACAGACACAGATAAAACAAATGAAATTTTCGTTTTTACCTCACCTTTTCCTTCAGCTCTATACAGGTTAATTTTCATTTTTCACCTGACGCTCCACCTTTTATTCCAGACGCTGTCAGATGTATGGTTAATCTACAACAATAACTCCAAATCCCCTATAACATCAATTTTTTTATCAGAATTTACGCGAATTTTGATCATAATTTATGAGAATTATTAATACCTCAATGAAATCAACATTGAAAACCTACAGGGCATAAAAACGAGGAACACAACGAAGTTTCAGCTACCCTTCCATTGCTAACGTGAAAAGAATCGTTGATATATCACTCATTAAACTCCTTCCGCTGCAAAAAATTAAACAGATGTGTTTGACTGTATTAGAATTACTTTCATTCAGTCATAAAGCAATATAATTCAAAACATAACTTCGACCACCACACCAGTCAGCCTAACAGACTAAATGTTTCTGTGACAGGCTTACCGCCTCATTAAAAAACTACTCCCATAGAAATTATCACATTTTTTCAGTGTTCATCTGAAGCCAAACATATCTTAATCACACCTCTTAATCATAACCCGCCAATAAAATACAAATTCTTAAGTACCTCGTGGTATTGCCATCATCATATCTAAGTACGTAATCCGCAAAAAAAAAAAAAAAAAAAAAAAAATTGGTAATTACGGGCATAACTTGGGAGATCAAGACAGCACTAATTCATCGCTCAGACGCAGACGAAACAAATCC
The DNA here is from genome assembly GCF_040412425.1 of Macrobrachium rosenbergii. NCBI lineage: Eukaryota > Metazoa > Arthropoda > Malacostraca > Decapoda > Palaemonidae > Macrobrachium > Macrobrachium rosenbergii. Next base: position 59,193,058 of record NC_089753.1, read on the forward strand.
ATCACCATCCTCGCATGCGTATTAGCAGACCAAATGCTTCTGTGACTAAACCAACCCCCATTAAAAAAATTACTCACAACGAAATCACCACATTTTTTTCAGTGTTCATCTTTAAGCCAAATGTATCTTAATTATACCTTGCCAATAGAATACAAATTCTTAATATGTATTACCATCATCATATCTAAGTACTTAATCCACTAAAAATTCACCATATATCGGCAATTTCTGTAACAGACCATTCAGACTTCAGCCTGCACTTTCTCTCAGAAACGTCAAAAGAAACTGAAATGCATTTGTTAACACGTACAGGAAACCGAAAACAGTTGCAGTTCTTTTTACGGTGTCTAAAATTACAATTGTGATAATAATTTAATCATCAAATAGTCTACGGACAGTTTCTTAAGTAGTTGGTGGCTAAGAGTGACGTCGACATGTACGATATTTCCTTTTTTTTATTCATTCAAATGCTAATTTCCTCATTAATTCGTTCGTTTCTTCTCCGTTTTTACCTTCAGAATTCGCTATAGTGACTGCTTCGTGACGTTACGGTGACGTATTCCTTATAAAATAAGTTTAAATGAGATCTGAAATTAATTATCGTTTAGTTAGGCAATACCACCACCACGAACACCAACTTCACCATAGAGCAACTACCTCTACCAAACGTTCTCTCTCTCTCTCTCTCTCTCTCTCTCTCTCTCTCTCTCTCTCTCTCTCTCTCTCTCTCTCTCTCTCTCTCAAAGCATCACTCCAATAATCTGGAGCGGAATTTATCTATGAGATTTTTAACTACTGCAGGTAAATGTTGAAATATTGCCAAAGATTAACTTAGATACTCATGGTTGAATTTATACAAGAGAGAGAGAGAGAGAGAGAGAGAGAGAGAGAGAGAGAGAGAGAGAGAGAGAGAGAGAGGAGTTAACAGTCGCACTACAAGTTCCATGGTGAATTCCTTTAATTCAGTTTAAGTAGTTTAGTCCCCTAATTGAATTTAAGTATTTCAGTGTCAGACACTTTGGAAAATCCAACTTAAAATGTTCTCAGTCCAAATAAATTTACTTGTTCTTACTTTTATTTCGATGTAATAAATTAATTATCTTCTACAATCAATTACTTTTTGTTCTGTACCCGTCATTATATATTAAGAAAAGCACATTTATTATTATTATTATTATTATTATTATTATTATTATTATTATTATTCAGTAGATGAAACCTATTCATATGGAACAAGCCCACAGGGACAAACGGCTTGAAATTCAAGCTTCCAAAGAATATTATGGTGTTTATTAGGAAGAAGTAAGAGGAACTAAAGTGATATACAGAAAGAACAGATCACAGTTATCAAAGAACAAATTAATAAATAGATAAATAGATAAAAAAAAGTATTAAAATGTAAGGAGAATAGTATTTTCGCTTGAACTTCTGAAGTTCCAACTGCACGATATCCTCTGGGAGGCTGTTCCACAGTCCAAAGGTGTGAGGAATAAAGGATCTCTGGAACTGAGAAGTTCGACCGCGAGGCTCATTTACTGCATATTGGTGCTGCCATTATTTAATATAAATGTTCTAAGTTCTTATATATTTATCTATTATTACTTTTGTTTCTTTACTAATAGTAAATTTTCTTTAACCATCAATTTCTTTTGTTATATACCTGTCATTCTTGATTAACAATATCGTATTTAGAAGTAGCTATTTTTTAATATAAATGTTCTCAGTTCATATATATTTATCCATTATCATTTTTATTTCTTTACTAATAATAAAATTTTCTTTAACTATAAAATTCTTTTGTTCTGTACCAATCATTCTTTATTAACAACAGCGTATTTAGAAGCTGCTATGAATTAATATTTCCTTTATAAAATCTATTTTTACTTTCTAGTCAAAACAGCCAGGCACAGTAGGCCTGCTCCACATAAGCCTATTACAGCCATGAAAATCCAGGCAGAGGTAAAGTCACTTAATCGAGATGCAAATGGGGCAGCTAAATGTGTAATACGATTAGAGAGAGAGAGAGAGAGAGAGAGAGAGAGAGAGAGAGAGAGAGAGAGAGAGAGAGAGACAGTTTTTTTTTTTTTTCTGGGGCGTTTAGTTACGGTGGGCTATCTTTGACTCTCTGGAGTGAGCTAAAATTGCAAAATTTGTAACCTTGCAACTATATATATATATATATATATATATATATATATATATATATATAGAATCTACTGGTCACTTTTCACCAGATACTTATGTAATTGTGATAACCACAATGCCCTCTTAACTTCTCGAATTCTTTACACATTTTGGGCACGCTCGTCACTACAAAGTCTAAGCTCCAAATGAAAGAATTTGAAGAAATTTTGACACCCCTGGCCGGATTCGAACTCGGGTATGGTGTATCATTACGAGATGACGTTAACCATTAGACCATGAATGCATTTAGAGACATAATTAAAAATAAGAATTAGCCATTTAAGATCTTTCAGCAGACAAGAATGGAATGAAACCAACAATTATAATTTAATTTCTTAATCTCCCTTCCAGCCAATCCCTGTCTTGACTCGATTCTTATTCTTACCTATGAGATGACTCATATGAGATGGTTCTTTTGAGATGATTCTCATCTCCCCAGAATCTTCTCTCCATTCCTCCATCACCTCAAGCAGTTTCATTCCAAGGGAAGATTGATGTTGATCAATCATTCCCATGTAAGATGTTTCATCCTTCTATCTTGCACCGTCTTAGAGGTTCTCTCTCTCTCTCTCTCTCTCTCTCTCTCTCTCTCTCTCTCTCTCTCTCTTCTCTCTCTCTCTCTCTCTTTTTTGGTCAGAAGATAAAAAGCAAAACAATATAACATTAGCTTTGAATACACAGCCAATAATCTAGCGTTTGATGCCAATAATATTTCTGCACCGAATTCGAGATTCACTCTCTCTCTGTCTCTCTCTCTCTCTCTCTCTCTCTCTCCAAAATACAGTCGAAAGATAAAGGCAAAACAACATAACATTCGCTTCAAATACCTAGCCAACTATCTAGCATTTGGTTCCAATAATATTTATACACCTTCTTCAACACAGATTCTCTCTCTCTCTCTCTCTCTCTCTCTCTCTCTCTCTCTCTCTCTCTCTCTCTCTCTCTCTCTCTCGTCAGAAGATAAAAGGCCAAAATAAAATAACATTCGCTTCGAATATATGGCCAACTAGCGTTTGGTTCCAATAATGTTTTCGAAATATTTCCCCCATCCTTTGGCTTCCCTAACGAGCCAGACTTCGGAATCGTTATAGATTTTTTCTTATCAATAGAAATCTCTTTATTCCTTATATCTATTTATCTATTTCCTTTATTCTTTTTCCTTTTACGTAATACACCAATAGAATTTCTATTTTTGTTTAACACCTTGACATGAATTCAGGTAAATAAATAATTATCGAGATCCTCATAATCTGTAATGTCAGGTCTGTATTCCATTTAAGTCAGAATAATCTAAAGATGAAACAATAGTCCGCCATTTCTCTCTGTATTCCATTTAAGAATAATAATAATAATAATAATAATAATAATAATAATAATAATAATAATAATAATTTATATGTATATATATATATATATATTAAAGTGAATGTTCGTATGTTTGTGCTCTATAGAAATCCGAATCACTTGACAGACCTAAACAAAATTTGGCACACGGCCCCTATTTGACCCCAGGAAGTTTATAACTTACAATCAAACCCCTACTCCCATGACAGACATATAAACACAGACATCACAAATGAAATTTTCATTTTTAGTAGTTCCATCAGGTTTTGCTTTAGGTGCTTTATGGGTTAATGGTTATTTTTCCCCTGACTCCTCCAGGTTTTCTTCCAGGCTTTGTCAGGCATATGAGTAATCTGCAACAATAAATCCCCTATAACATCAATTTTTTATCACAATTTACGTGAATTTTGATTATAATTTATGATAATTATTAATATAATTGTTAATTACCTTGATAAAATCAACATTGGAAACTTATATAGATAATTTCTATAAGTAGAGATCTGCTTTCTGTGGTAATAGAAGCCGAGAGCAACTTCCCCATCTGCGCATGTGTAGTAGCTGCTGGCTAAGACCAACGTGCATGATGCATGGTGTTTCCTTTTTTTTTATTTGTTCAAATGCAAATTTCCTCATTCATTGTATTAGCTCTAAAGTCTGATATATACCTCACTGCTTGATTGTATTGCTAAATTAAATATTATTGGCTTTGTTACAAACTATATTTCAAAGGTATAAAGCACATACACATAACAGTGTTTAACATCTTTGAATTTATATTCTAAATTTTTTAGCATCTCCTGTGACACCATCAATTATTTTCATTAAAAATTACTGTATTCGACAATTACCATCCCCAAGCATCACCGTGGCCACTTTTCCTATAAGATTTATTTGTTTGCTTCCTTGCATTTTAGAAATATATTGGCTTAGCTTACGAGATTTGGAATAATATTAGAAAGAGAGAAAAAGCTTCCATCAAAAGTCATCTATCTTCCTCATTTGTGCATGCATAGTAGCTGCTAGCTCAACCCGACGTACAAGATGTACGGTGACAGTATTTCCTTTTTTCCATTGAAATGTGAATTTCCTCATTAATTCGATCGTTTCTTCTTTGCTTTTACATTCGGAATCTATTATAGTGACTACTTTGTGTTGGTTTAAATGAGGTTTGGAATAATAATAATTATCAGACTGGGTATTCACTGTAAGGTTTACCTGTTAGTTCACCCACGACTGTTCGGTGGTTGAGCGCCCACGTGAAAAAAGTAGAACTGTCAGTCGGACCGTCAACACAAACATAAACAAAAAAAAAAATCACAGGTACTTAGATGATCAAACACTATCAAAATAAGTCCACCATTTCGATTTCAATTACTAGGCCTAATGATCACACTTCCATTTCTTCCTTGAGTTTCTGAAATTTCGGATTAGCAGTACGTTCACGTACAGTGAAGCCACTACGAATTCATGCAATTTGCAGAAGACAGATCCTTGCATGATTCTTCTCCGTTTTACTGTGCAGTGCATTTTATGTAATCAATAAAAGGTCCGTCTATTGTTGCAAGGGAGACAGACCTTCTCCCCCCCCACACACACACACACACACACACACACACACACACACACACAAACACGCAGACACACCTAAGTACGAATCACAGAAATACAATGTGTTTTATTTATTGTCTTTGTTCAGTGGAGATGCTTTTTATTCTCTTCTAATACAGGAATGTAACTTCCCCTCCCCCTTCACTCCCCCTCTATCTTCCCCTCACCCTTCCATCCCCTCCCTCTCCCAACTCCCCTCCCCTTCCCTCTTCCCTTATTTTTCCACCCTGGCCCTCCCCCCTCCTTTCCCTTCCTCCTCCCCTCCCCTCCCCTCATCCCCATCCCCTCCCATTCCTCTCCCTCCCCTCCCTCTCCCCCTTCTCCTCCCACTCCCCTCCCTCATCCCCATCCCCATCCCCTCCCATTCCCCCCTCCCCCCCCCTCCCCTCCCCTCCCCCCTCCCTTTCCCCCTTCTCCTACCACTCTCCTTCCCCTTCCTCCTCCCAATCTCCCTTCTCCCTCCCCTCCCCTCCCTTCCCCTCCTTCTTCCATCCCCTTCCCCTCCCCTCTTTCCTCCCTCTACTCTCTAGAGTTTTCCTGGGCAGCACCGGGTTGGTCAACTAGTAATAATACAATTTCATGTAAATGCATTAATAACTTATTGGTTCACTAAGTATTTGGGAAAACAGTCATTCTACAGATTTATTTTTTATTTTTATAATTTTTTTACAATTTATAAATTTAAGTAAATTACAATTTTTTTTTTTTTATAAATTTATAATTTATTTTCTTTAATGATTTTTTAGAAGTTACTGATAATTTTAGTTTACTTATCAAAGGAATTATCATGATAACTCTTGCCTTGAATCACTTAAATTTTGGGTAAAATAATTGTCTTTCATTTTAACTTCCCAATAAATATTGTGCTAGATAAGGTGAGGACAGGAAGAAGTTTATTTCTCTCTCTCTCTCTCTCTCTCTCTCTCTCTCTCTCTCTCTCTCTCTCTCTCTCTCTCTCTCTCTCATATGCCACGTAAATCTTCTGAAATGCTGATTATCAAGACACAATAACCAGATAGCCGTAGTAACAGCTGGTAAACCCGAATGGTGTTTACAAATTGGAATAACGTAGTTTTTTAGGTAGAAAATGAAACTAATATGATGAAGTATTGAACGGAAATTTTAGTAAAATAAACACTTTAGTTTGACTGCGCAGTCGTGAATAATTTATTTTTTGAAATACCTCCTGTATCTTTGTATTAATGAGATGTATTGCTCTCATCAGACTTTGTATAACAAAACTTCAATTAGTATCTTTTAAACACGTTCTTATAGGCTTATGTTCTTTTAGATACATATCCTTTCAGGCTCATATTCTTGAATGACTCATTCTCATTTTTTCATGCTGATATTCGTTTAGTCACGCACTTCTTCAAGCTCATATTCTTCCAGGCACATAATCTCTTAGGCTCGCGTTCTTTTAAGCACATATCCTTCTAAGCACATATTCTTTTAAGGACATATTCTTTAACGCTCATTTTATTTCAGGCTCACATTCTTTTAGTCCCATATTCTATTCTTTCAGACACCTTTTTTCAGGCTCATAATCTTTTAGGCAGTAATCATTCTAGGCTTATATTCTTTGCAGCACATATTCTTTCATCCTCATATTCTTCCACGCTAATATTCTTTTCCACGAGCGTTCACAATCCCCCACTGGGGGCTCAAAGCGGAAAGCCAGCGGTGGAATTTGGGAAATAAAAAATAGGTCTATTTTTCCTTTTCAAAACTGAGCTATCGCTCGTCAGCTCTGAAAACCCATACGCAGGATAGCGGCAGTTTATTCCCGCGCGTAGATATACACTTTGGCGTTTCCCGAAATTCGGACGAATCTATCTAATAAAAGAACAGAAAGTAACAAAAAATGGGCGGGCAATGTACGCATATAGGTAGGCAGTTTGCAGAGCAATTCACTTTTTTTTCAAAATTGCCTTTTTCTTCGTTCATTGAACTGTACAATATTGTCTACCAATTTACTTGAAATGGACTTGTAAGCTTGTCAATACTGTCTGCCATTTTACTTAAAATGGGTCTGTAATCTTGTCAATATTGTCTACCATTTTACTTAATGTTGTCAGTATTGTCTACCAATTTACTTAATGTTGTCAATATTGTCTACCAATTTACCTAATGTTGTTAATATTGTCTACCAGTTTACTTAATGTTGTCAATATTGTCAACCAATTTTCTTAATGTTGTCAATATTTTCTACCAATTTACTTAATGTTGTCAATATTGTCTACCAATTTACCTAATGCTGTAAATATTGTCTACCAATTTACTTAATGTTGTCAATATTGTCTACCAATTTACTTAATCTTGTCGATATTGTCTACCAATTTACTTAATCTTGTCAATATTTCTATCAATTTACTTAATCTTGTCAATAGTGTCTACCAAATTACTTAGTCTTGTGAATACTGAATAACATTTTACTGAAAATGGATCTGCAATCTTGTCAATATCGTCTAGCAATTTACTTAAAATGAATCTGTAATCTTTTCAATATTGTCTAGCAATTTACCAAAAATGGATCTTGTTTACTTAAAATGAATCTAATTTCCATAACTGTATAAGTAACCTTGTCAATATTGTCTACCAGTTTGCTTAATTGGAATTTTAATCTTGTCAATATTATTTACTTAAAACTGATCTCATTTTCTTATAATGTATTTGTAATCTTGTCAACATTGTCTACCAATAATACCTAAAATGGATCTAATTCATTTGAAATGGATCTGTAACTTGCCAACAATGTGTACCAGTTTACCTAAAATGGATCTAATTCACTTGAACTGGATCTGTAATCTTGCCAACATTGTACATAAAATGGATTTAATTCATCTGAAATGGATCTGTAATCTTGCCAACACTGTGTACCAATTTACCTAAATGGATCTAATTCACTTGAAATAGATCTGTCATCTTGTCAACATTGTCTACCAGTTTAACTAAAATGGATTTAATTCTCTTGAAATGGATCTGTAATCTTGTCAACATTGTCTACCAGTTTACCTAAAATGGATCAAATTCACTTGAACTGGATCTGTAATCTTGTCAACATTGTCTACCAGTTTACCTAAAATGGATCTAATTCACTCGAAATGGATGTGTAACCTTGTCAACATTGTCTACCAGATTACCTAAAATGGACCTAATTCACTTGAAATGGATCTGTAATCTTGTCAACATACCAGTTTACCTAAAATGGACCTAATTCACTTGAAATGGATCTGTAATCTTGTCAACATTATCTACCAGTTTACCTAAAATGGACCTAATTCACTTGAAATGGGTCTTCAATCTTATCAACATTGTCTACAAATTGACTCTCTCCATTTCGGAATCAATCTCGCCGCTCCTCCAACGGCGTTATGGATCCAATTTTCCCAGAAATGAAATCCAGTTGTCAAAAGCCCTTTCCTTCTACATTGAGTGGTTTTTTGTCAGCTACGGTTTTCCACTCTTTTAATTTTCCCTTGCCTGTTCTCTCCATCATCAATTTTGTTTCCCGACTGAGTGTGATTGATTGGTTTCGAGTAGCTGGGTATGACAGCATGGAATGTTTTCGTTTGTAAGATTGAACAGAAAGTTGTGTGTAGATTTTTACGAAAATTTAACCGAAGGTGGTCCTTATGACTGATAACAAGTGGTTAGAGTTTGAGAGATTGGAATGTAAATTATGGGAAGAAAGGACCAGCTTTGTAAAGTAACAAATTTATATTACACTCAGATACCAAAATTTTCCTAGAAAACAAAACTAAATTGGCCAAGTTAACTTTTTATTGTGAAAATTTTAGTTATCTACATAAACAGTTCACTCATTATAAACCAATTTAGAAGTTTTAGCAAAATTTAAGGTCTGTTGCTTGCTATAATTATTTACAATCTGTTTAATAATAGCATGGCCTATGCAAATTTGTTTATTTTCTCTTGGAACTGTAAAAGTTAATCTTTCAGGTAAAGATTTTTTTAGGCTGAAGTAAATATATATATATATATATATATATATATATATATATATATATATATATATATATATATATATATAATATATATATATATATATATATATATATATATATATATATATATATATATATATAATATATAATATATATATATATATATATATATATATATATATATATATATATATATATATATATATATATATATATATATATATATATATATATATATATATATATATATATATATTACTTCTTCTTCTTTAACTTTAGCTTTTCCCATCTTTATATGAGGTCGCTGTTTGTTATTAGTCTTCTCCATCTTCTGCGATCATGCACCATTACCTCACTCACGTTCTTCTCCTGCATGTCCCTGTTAACTGTGTCTCTCCATCTCATTCTTGGTCTACCTCTCCTCCTTGTTCCAGGCACTTCCATATTCATGGTTCTTTTACATACAGAATCCCCCTCTCTTCTCATAACATGCCCAAACCATTGTAATCGTCTCTGTTGCAGCTTCTTTGATATTTCTGTAACTTTCACTGTCCCTCTTATGAAGTCATTCCTTATCCTGTCTCTTCTTGTCACTCCGCACATCCAACGTAGCATTCTCATTTCTGCCACTTCCATCTTTTTCTCTTGTGCTTTCTTCATGGGCCATGTTTCACAACTATACATCAACGCAGGTCTGACAATGCTTTTGTACATTTTTCCCTTCATCTTTACATTAAATCTTTTGTCACATAACACACCTGATGTTTCCCTCCAATTGCACCAAGCTGATTGTATTCTGTGGTTCACTTCCTCCTCCATCCCTCCACAATCAGTGACACACGACCCAAGGTACTTAAAGGATGTAGCTCTTTTTACTTCTGCCTGCTCTAAGTTGATGCTTCCCTCTTGGTCTCCTCCATTCATCCACATATATTCAGTTTTTGCTCTGCTTATCTTTAGGCCTCTGTCATCTAATGCACTTCTCCACAACTCCAATTTCCTGTTTGCTTCTTCCTTACTGGTGGTCACTAGCACTATGTCATCTGCAAAGAGTACACTCCAAGGCACCTGATCTTTCACTCCAGACACTATCACACACACACACACACACACACACACACACACACACACACATATATATATATATATATATATATATATATATATATATATATATATATATATATATATTTATATATAATCTCGAAGGCGAAGGGAAAAGGCACCAATGTTACAATTAGTTTATTATGCCGACGTTTCACGACAATGATTAAAAGGCTGCAATGATTAAAAAATCTTCTTACAAAAAGTCACTTTAAAACATCTCTATATACATATAAATTAAAAGACAAATAAAAACAGGGGGAATAGGCACTGGAAATACCTAAACCGCAGAAGTAATAAGACTAAAACAAAAGTTTTCTCAAGCCAGAAAGAGCAAGAAAGGACGAGAGAAGAAAAACATAAACAAACGGTTAAGTGATGAACAATTGGACGGAGGTTGTTTGAGTATTTAGTGTTGGGACCGTCCTCTTTATAATAATAGATTCTAGTATGTTGAGGTCATTTTCATTTTGGGCTTGTCCTATTATAGAAAAATCTTTATAATTAATATAATTTTTGCACATTTTTACATGATTTCTTATATTTGAGTGCTCTGGATTAGATAGTTTACATCCCATTCTGTAACTTACACCTTTGTGGGAATCTATGCGAATCCGTGGTAGCCTCCTCGTGCATCCGACGTAAATCCCACGATCTCATCCTGAGCAAACTATTTATAAACGATGTTAGAAGACAAGAGATAGCTAAGACGATCCTTGAATTGAAATATCGATCCGATAGTGCGTGGATTCTTGGGTATAAGTTTCAGGTTTACAGCTGAGAACGTTCTTTGAAATATGGCAAGAAATTTCTTCCTAAAGGTTTGTAAGAAGGTTTTTTAATCATTGCAGCCTTGAAAATGCGACGATAGCAATTGTAGTGAAACGTCGGCATAATAAACTAATTGTTTCAATGGTGCCCTTTCCCTTCGCCTTCCAGATTGTGTCCTGAGTCGAGACTCACCCTACTTGGATATATATATATATATATATATATATATATATATATATATATATATATATATATATATATATATATATATATATATATATATATATATATATATATTACTAAAGGGACCTCATTCAAACTGGATGGTACCTAATGGAGTATTTATTCAGAAAAAGTTACAAGCTTTCTTGGACAAACAGTCCACATTATCAAGTATCCGTACAGTGACCAGACGCGTAGTCCAGCTGTATTTATATCTATGTGCTGGGTACTTTTAATCCTATAATCGCACCCAGCACACAGATATAAATACAGCTGGACTACGCGTCTGGTCACTGTACGGATGCTTGATAATGTGGACTGTTTGTCCAAGAAAGCTTGTAACTTTTTCTGAATAAATACTCCATTAGATACCATCCAGTTTGAATGAGGTCCTTTAGTAATTCTACTAATGCACAGAACAGTTGTGTATGTGATAAAAGTTATATATATAAATATATATATATATATATATATATATATATATATATATATATATATATATATATATATATATATATATATATGAAGACAAAATCCACGAGGAAAGATAAACAATGGAGTGCTGCAAGGCCTTTCGATTTATAGTCCTTTTTTAGCAGAGTCTGCTAAGTAAAGGCCTCTAATTCGAAAGGCCTTGCAGCACTCAATTGTTTCTCTTTCCTTCGTGGATTTTGTGTTTATTTATATATTCATCACGTTCCATATTTTCGTGATTCAGTAATACACACACACACATATATACATACTATACTATATATATATATATATATATATATATATATATATATATATATATATATATATACATATATGTATATATATAAATATATATATATATATATATATATATATATATATATATATATATATATATATATATATATATATATATATTATATATCATATTACCTCCGACAAGACTCAGCTCGAAATTTGTGCAAAAGAGTTAGACATTTAGTGTTGCTAAATAATAAATGAATTTTAGTATTTAGTTAGTTTTTGGTCATAATAACAGTATTTTGCTAACGATACATAATTTCCTTTTAACATTTTTATTTATATAGAAAATTTTTTGTTTAGATTTTTCGAACATGAAAATCTTTAGGGAATCTAAAGATTATTTATTTTGGAGCGATAAAATCAAGAATTAAATTATCGTACACATCGATATGCAAACTATTTTCTAACAAGTCCATCGTATTATGCAAATCTCGTCTTTCAGTTCTCCTGGGACCTGCAAAAAAAATGCAAAAATATTCCAGGGTAAACATTGCAAATATCGGCTCGTTTTACCCAATCCCTAGTCTCTGCTTCTCTCGACATTTCTCTCAAATATTCCTTCGGGTTTATACTTACTTATATCGTCGTATTTTCCGAGGAAATTACTGTGATGTTCGAATGATGTGGTATTTGGCAACCCTTTCCTGAGTGTTGCCAAACAGCGTTTCAGGGAAATTCTGGGTTCTCTCTCATTTTTCGGCTACGTCGAAATTCAAAAGAAATAAATTATATAATTTTTTTTTTTAAATAAATTTACGCGACTGAATGGTAAAATTAACTAATGTGGACCACAACAGTTAACCAAATTTCCTCTTGAGACTGTCTGACAGACAGAGTAACAGACAGAAAGGCCTACATTCTGCACAGACAGAGACAGAGGATCAAGGAATGAGCTATCTGTCAAATGGTACATATCAATAAACAATAAATAAGCCTTTTACTGCTGCTTCGTGTTCTAATATCATCCCTCACAACACCGTGAAAGAATGTTATTTAAAAATTGTTTGTTCAGAGAGTTAAGTCGAATAACTTTACAGCTGAGGTAAAACAGCTCAGTCATTAATTAGTAGTGGAATGGAATGGAATGGAATATAGAATTTAGGCTAAAGGCCAAGCACTGTGACCTATGAGGTCATTCAGCGCTGAAAGGGAAATTGAGGGTAGAAGGGCTTGGAAGCTGTAACAGGAAGAAAACCTCGCAGTTGCACTATGAAATAAGTGTTTGGAGAGGGTGGGTAGTAAGATAGAAGAAAGAATATGAATGGAGGTACAGTAAAAGGAATGAAAGGGGTTGCAGCTAGGGCCCGAAGGGACGCTGCAAAGAACCTTAAGTAATGCGTACAGTGTACCGTGTGATGGCACTAACTCTCCCCCAAAACGGGATTAATTAATAGTGTGTGACACCATGCTTATATTTCTCATTGCTTACCTCCGGTTAACCTTTTCAAAACAATACACACACACACTTAAGGATGTTAGTATATTAGTACAAGTTTTGCCCACAACCACACAATACCGTCTTAAAGCTTACCAAGATGTATTTATTCTTGCCTCAGAACTCACCAGTTCATTCTCACAGATGGCTATATTTCTTTATTCATTCCTGATTCTAAGAGAGAGAGAGAGAGAGAGAGAGAGAGAGAGAGAGAGAGAGAGAGAGAGAGAATCATTTAATAGGGGAGAGAGAGAGAGAGAGAGAGAGAGAGAGAGAGAGAGAGAGGGAATCATTTAGTAGGAGAAAGAAACAGAGGGAGGGAGAGTCATTTAGTAGGAGAGAGAGAGAGAGAGAGAGAGAGAGAGAGAGAGAGAGAGAGAGAGAGAGAGAGAGATAGGTCTTTCCTCGTCAGCTCGATTCGCCAATTGCGAAACGATTGATCCCAACCTCGATCTGATAATTCGTTAAAGTCTAGTACAGCGAGGATTTCCGGGTCCGAAGTCATTGTGTTAGACTGGAGATTCTCGGCTAAACGAGACGGTATCAGTCCGTGAATGAGACGGCATTAATACGTGAACTGGAATACCGTGGTACATATTTGCCGATAGGTAAAATAGATGCAAATCTGGAACAATAAATAATTCAGAAACAGCGTTGTGAATATAATTATGTAGTGGAATTCTGTACATTTTGTAGAATGCTTGTTCTATATTTCCTAGAGAAATAGGAAAATAGAATTATTATTATTATTATTATTATTATTATTATTATTATTATTATTATTATTATTATTATTATTGAGGAGATGAGCCTCTATTCTTGTGAAACAAGCCTACCACAGGGCCACTGACTTGAAATTCATTTGTTAAATTATTTTATTATTATTGTTATTATTATTATTATTGTTCAGAAAATGAACCCTATTCATATAGAACAAACCCACCAGAGGGGCCATTGACTTAAAATTCAAGCTGCCAAAGAATATTATGGTGTACATTTGAAGTGACAGAAGGCAAATGGAAAATACATAAAGAAGAGGTCAGTTATTGAAAAAAAAAGTAGATTGACAAATTAATAAATAAATAGATAAAGGGTATAAATAAATTATAAAATACAAGAAGAATACAAGGAGAATTAGTTTAGGGATATTAAGAATTGAGAATTATGTGCAATTTTCAAGTATGCACTGGCTACCAATGCATACAAAGTTACAGTGAACGTGGGCTGTTACAGGAATTTCTGTAGTATTTTAGAGATTTCCACCAACATAACTAATTTCACTCTGAATAGTTGTTTGTGATTTCACTGTTAATAATAAATTAATACCTTACCATAACTTCGAATCGTCACCGTGCATAAGACAGTTTTGATCTAAAACAATCAACCTTTACAAAAAGTAAACACTTTTCTGACACCTTTAGCAAAATAATAAACATCTTTCATGAGGCTGTAAGAAGTAAGAAATGTTTAGTACCCTCTTCATCGCCACAACATAACAGATTTCTTGTTCTTTGAAGTTAATTGAGTCTTTATTCCTTCAAATTCCTCCTGAGTTTCAGCACGATTAGAATGTTTCAGCTGAGATCTGAAGGCCTACGAAAAAGTAAGTTTAAATCATCATTTTCTATTCGCCCCACATGAGATTTTACTCATTTACTGTTGTCACAGAAATTGGCTGATCTCTGACCAGGGAGAACGAACGTCCTATTACAAATACGCCTCCGATTACATTCCCCAAAATAGGATGATCCCCCGCTTAATGCATAACGAAAAACGCTAAAAATATTTTAGGATTGTTCACGTTTCCCTCTGCCGAGAGGAGCAACCAGATTCGCAATATGCAGCCAATGTGCCCCGCTGTCGAACTTCTCAGTTCCAGAGGTCCTTTATTCCTCACACCGTTAGACGGTGGAACGGTCTCCCTGAGGACGTCTTGCAACTGGAAATTACCCTAATACAATTCTCCTAGCATTTTAATAATTTACTTAAGTTTTTGTCTATTTATTAATTTGTTAATTTTTTTTAATAAGTGAGAGATTTTCTTTCTGTACTTTCCTTTACCTCCTCTTACTTCTTTCAAATAAACATCATATTCTTTGGAAGCTTGGATTTCAAGTCAATAGCTCCATGAGGGCTGGTTCCATATGAATAGGGGTCTTTTTCTCCTGTATACTACTACTACTACTACTACTACTGCTACTACTACTACTACTACTAATAATAATAATAGGCCTTCCTGACGAACATATGGAAAACAAGAAAACAAATATTTTCCCTTTCCAAAACTGCTACACTATCGATCGTTACACGTGACTGCTCATGCATCAGAGTGACAACTTTGTAGATAAACAGTTATTTTGTGTATTTGGGTAAATAAATTTTGGTAAAAATAGGTTGGAAATGAATTTAAAAGCTATGGTATGTAACTACAAAAACTAATTCGTTGGATGAATCTCTTGGGAATTATTATTATTATATATATTATTATTATTATTATTATTATTATTATTATTATTATTATTATTATTATTATTATTATTATTATTATTATTCAGAAGATGAACCCTATTCATATGGAACAGGCCCACAGGTGCCACTGACTTGGAATTCAGTCTTCTAAAGAATATTACGGTGTTCATTTGAAAGGGGTAACAGAGGGTGATAGGAAATATAGAAATGGGTTAGATTATTTCCTTGTGGGATATAATTTAGAATTTCCTGTCCTATCGGTAAAGTCTTCTTCACAATGAAAGGATTATCAGCTATGAATCCTATGTATGGTTTGTTTATATAATTTTTAAAAACCACTGAAGATATGATCAGTCAACAATGATTATTACAAGTCTCCTAACTGTTCAGGTCTAGGTAATAAAATGGACTAGGCAGAGGTATACACACTCATAGTAATTTACTCTGTGGAGTCATAAAAATCCAAAATGTCATTTCTGTGACTTTTCATTCCTGGTCTGCAGAGATTTGGAATTCAGCATATGTGAATTCCCTACCTGATTTCTCCAACAGTTGGAATAATCGTATTTATCACATTTTTACTTTAGAGCTAAGAAGGTAAATGAGTTCCATGCTTATTTCCTTGACTGATTGTTAAATTTCGAAGTAGTTTAGTTATTTTTGTTGCTCCTGAAAGGTGCACTGAATTGTAAAAAATCATTTCAGACGATTGAAAGGGAGTTGTCGGTTTTGTCAGATTACCAACACATTTTCCAACACCCCGCCCTCTCCCCCCAATCCATCCCAATCCCCCATTCAAACACTGCCACAACTTACTCAGCTTTCTAAATTTGTCACCAACGATTTTGCCATATTTTTACCAGAATTTTGCCAGATTTTTGCCAGAATTTTGCCAGAATTCTGCCAGATTTTTGCCAGAATTTTGTCAGATTTTGCCAAAATTTTGCCAGATTTGCGCCAGAATTTTGCCAGAATGATGCCAAATTTTTTCCAGAATTTTGCCAGATTTTTGTTAGAATTTTGCCAGAATTCTGCCAATTTTTTTTTACAGAATTTCGCCGGATTTCTGCTAGATTTTCGTTAGATTTTTGCTAGAATTCTTCCAGAATTTTGCAAGATTTTTGCCAAAATTTTGCCAGATTTGTGCCAGAATTTTGCCAGACCTTTCCCAAATTTTTGACAAGTTTTTGCCAGAATTTTGCCAGAATTTTGTTCGAATTTTACCAGATATTTTCAGGAATTTTGCATGATTTTTGCCAGAATTTTGTCCGAATTTTACCAGATATTTTCAGGATTTTTGCATGATTTTTGCCAGAATTTTGCCAGAATTTTGTCCGAATTTTACCAGATATTTTCAGGAATTTGGCATGATTTTTGCCAGAATTTTTCAAGAATCTTGCCAGAATTTTCCCAGAATTTTGACAGATGTTTGCCCGAATTCTGACAGAATTTTGCCCGATTTTTGCCTTGATTTTTCCAGATTTTTATCACTCCCAGTGGACATTTCACAACAGCCATTTCCAACCGCAATTTCCGTCATATTGTGCTGAACTGGACCCAAGCAAATGAATATGATGAAACCCTTCGTTTTCTCATGCAAAAGATGACCAATCAATGATTGATGACTTCCATGTTTCCAGTGTATGGAAATCCAGTGTATAGAAATCCAGCGTATGGAATTCCAGTCTATGGAAGTCCAGACCATGAAACTGTAAGTAATCGAAGCCAAATTTATGGAAGAATGGATGATATGAAAAGCTCTTTCCTGTTCGATCAAGCCAAGTTGGGATGAAAATGTTTTTACCTAGTTTTTCTTCAATAAAAAAGAGGAAAGTTAGTTTTTTATCACAGACAAGGCTCCATTATTATTATTATTATTATTATTATTATTATTATTATTATTATTATTATTATTATTATTATTATTATTATTATTATTATTATTCAGAAGACGAACTTCTGTTCATGTGGAACAATCCCACCACAGGGGCCACTGACTTGAAATTCAAGCGTCTAAAGAATATGGTGCTCATTTGAAAGAGGCAACAGAGGGTAATAGGAGGTAACATTACAGTACAGCACATAACCTCTTCAATTTGGTTCGAGATCAGACGAACCTCTCTCTCTCTCTCTCTCTCTCTCTCTCTCTCTCTCTCTCTCTCTCTCTCTCTCATGCACACACACACACACACACGCACAGATGCACATACATACGAGAACATAATATTGTAGAGTGGACAAATATTCTCTCTCTGTCTCTCTGTCTCTCTCTCTCTCTCTCTCTCTCTCGTTCTCAAAACACACACACAGGCATATACACTCAAAATACACACACACACACACAAACACCCATACGCAAACAACACACACACAGACATATACACTCACAAACACATAAACACACACACACAAACACGCATGCACAAACACACAGACACAGACGAGACCAAAATGCATGCAATGGACAAACATCCTCTCTCTCTCTCTCTCTCTCTCTCTCTCTCTCTCTCTCTCTCTCTCTCTCTCTCTCTCAACCAAAAGGGCTTTGTGTACATTCCTGAATACCATGGCTTTGTTTCAGCTCATGAATGCACCTTAAAGCCTATTCGTAATGAATTGCTAGTTTTTTAGTTCTTATTTTTACACAGCTTACTCATTTGCACGTTTCCTATTCACTCATTCAAGAAATATTTTTCATTAAGAGATTCCTAACTTGAGTTTTCCTTGCTTACTTATCTTTAAAAATTATTTCTAGTTCACTGACAACCTAAACTAACCTAACCTACCTAACCTAAACCTAACCTAACCTATTTTTGGTCCACTGATAAGAGAGGTAAAAAAAAGAGACGAGAGAGAAAAAGGGAAAAGGGGAGAGAAAGAGTATAATAATAATAATAATAATAATAATAATAATAATAATAATAATAATAATAATAATAATAATAATAATAATAATAATAATAACAGAACTTCGTTTATTCCACATTTTACTTTATAGTGGGTATTAAGAGAGAGAGAGAGAGAGAGAGAGAGAGAGAGAGAGAGAGAGAGAGAGAGAGAGAGAGAGAAGGGGGAAAAAAGAGAGAAAGGGGAGAGGAGAGGGAGAGTAAAGGAAGAAGAGAAAGAGGGGGCAAGCGGGGAGAGAAAGACAGGCATGGAAAGAGAGAGTTAAGAAGAAAACATGAGAAAGGGAGAGAGAGAGAGAGAGAGAGAGAGAGAGAGAGAGAGAGAGAGAGAGAGAGAGGTTTGTCCAAATTTAATTTTTCTTTCAATAGGATTATATGAAAATTATCGTGTGGAATTACACGAAAATCTGACCAGGGGTGGGCCTAGCCACTAGCAACGAGAGTTCAGATTTTGGGAGAGATAGGAATGTAACTTTGTGGCAGAAAGGACATTTTGTGCGTAGATCACTGACCCTTGGCAGAGGTTTGTGGTCTGCAGATACTATTTATTTATTCTTTTTCCTTTGTTTTAGTCCTTTTTTATTGTTTAACACTTCCGGGGTAAGTACACAGGCTCTCGAACTGTTTAACAGAAACTTAATTTTACCATTACAGCAATATTTCAGTGATTTTGTAATGCATACTACTTATAGTATATCAATTACATTATATTTCAATACATCTTCTTGTTTAAGATTTTGTCATGGCTGAACGTGGAGTTACAGACACACCAACACACACACACATAACTCTGAGAATAATGACATTTTTATACTAAGGAAAATACAGTCAATTGTTGAAAGCGATTTTCGACGATTGCCTATTTATAAATCCATAAAGAACAAAACGTTCACCAATTCAAACTGAATGACACTGAATAACGCTGAATAACACCCGACGACCTGGCAATAACGACATAGCATTACATTCAAACTAAACCAAAAATAACGCATCTCATTTAACAAATTACATTCTGAAACGCCCTGTCATTACACGTGAACATATTCTGGCAACACTGCATCTATCTTCAAATGATTGATAGATGGAACAGATTCTGGCAACACTGTTTCCCCTTCGAATGATTGATAGATTGAAAGAACTCAAATAATACGGAGCAATTTCAGACACTCCCCGATGGTAATAGATTCTGAATGATGGTGCTTATAGATACAGCTTTTCATAAATTATCTTAGATACGAGGGTTATGCCGTAACCCTTTCCGCGAGTTTAAATAATTATTTGTCTCGTAATGTTGGTTTGAATAGAGTATAATACGCACAGGGTATAAGGAAATTATAAATAAGATGAGAACTGTAATTGATCAGTATTCATTTCTTATAAAAAATATTATTATTATTATTATTATTTTATTATTATTATTATTATTATTATTATTATTCAGAAGATGAAACCTATTTATATGGAACAAGCCCACCACAAGGGCCAATGGCGTGAAATTCAAGCTTCCAAAACATCATATTAAACCATAAATAAATGCACGTTTCACTTTTATCATTAGCTGACTGACTTCGCTCTCTCTCTCTCTCTCTCTCTCTCTCTCTCTCTCTCTCTCTCTCTCTCTCTCCAGCATCACTTATTTCTAAAACACTTTATTCAACCATAAATGAATGCACGTTCGTCTTTTATCATTTGCGAAATGACTTCTCTCTCTCTCTCTCTCTCTCTCTCTCTCTCTCTCTCTCTCTCTCCTCAGAAGAATAAGAAGAAGAAGGAGCAGAAGAAGCAGAAAACCTGCTCAGTCGTTCAAACAGATAAATCCATTTCATTTGTCCCAACTTCAAAAAACATTCGAATGCCTTCATTTTCTCTTCTTGAAGAGCCTTCTTTCTTTTTAAAGAAAACATTCAGTTTCTCCTTTCCTCCCCCTCTTCCTCCTCCTCCTTCTCCTCTTCCTCCTCCTTCTTCTTCTTCTTCTCTTTGTCCCTCTTTTTATTCAGTCTTTCGTCTTTTTCCCTGTTGCTTCAGACGGGCGAAAAGAAAAAGAAAAGACACACAAAAAAGAAAGCTTTCTTTTGACGAAGATTCTAAAGTGGCCAAATTTTCGAGTGTAAACAATGAGAGTAATTGGGCGTTTGGTGGGTAGAGGTCACTGCTGTTGAATAAATAAGATCCTTTATTTTATTCACTCGTGAGTCATTCATTATTCTGGATAACAACAATAATAATAATAAATTTATCTGATAAGAAAATTAACTGCTTGGTATTTTACTGCATGAAAAGACTCACTAATTTTCTAAGTAAACTTAAAAAAAAAAATAATAATAATAATAATAATAATAATAATAATAATAATAATAATAATAATAATAATAATAATAAATATTATTATTATTATTACTGTCGATAGTTAGCAGAGGTCAACTGTATGCTGACTTTTGATTGGCCGAGGCGGAATGCAGGCCGCCTATTGGCTGGCGAGAGATTTCTTCCAGCCAAGTCGCGCTGAAAGGCGGGGCAGGTGCGTGACGTCACGGTGTGGTGTGCGACGTCGCGTGGCGTCACGTCCTGTTATTATCCTGCGAATATTCTCAGAGGTCGCAGGATAGCTTGCCTGATCTTGTATCGCAGGGGCCGGGAGTGTCGCTTGCTCTGGTGTAGGTTGCAGGTCTTTGTATTGTTGGTCGTCTTATATTGGTAGGTTGTATTCAGTGAGGGCTTTTCTTGTTGGATTTAGAGAGCCTCCAGTGGTCTTAAGCGCCGAGAGTCTGGGACCCTTCCAATTATCGTAGGGTTCTTGATGATTACATCTCTGGTGATGTTTTCTTGGTACGAGTTTCTCGATATCTTTCTCGGCTAGCCCGTGTTCGATTCTCCACCGGCCAATGAAGAATTAGAGGAATTTATTTCTGGTGATAGAAATTCATTTCTCGCAATAAACAATAATGTGAGTACAAATTACAATACAAAACATTCAATATGGATACAGTCTTGATGCCTGTGAATGAAGGATTGTATAAATACGCATAAAGTACAATGACCTGGCACGTTTTAATTGAGCTGTGGCAGGTCCCGTTGCTAGGTAACCAACTGGTTCTTAGCCACGTAAAATAAGTCTAATCCTTCGGGCCAGCCCTAGGAGAGCTGTTAATCAGCTCAGTGGTCTGGTTAAACTAAGGTATACTTAACTTTGCGAGTTTCTCATGTTGAGTTTTATTGCACCTCCTTGTGCATGACAGGAAATCTTCTTAGACAGTTTCATAGTGGTCATGCCCATGTATGAGCCGGGACATCCACGGACGGGACATTTGAAGTGGTACACCACATTTGTCTGCTTAAGAGGATCTCTTATCGGCGGGGCAGGGTTATTCTTCATAATCATGTCTCTCGTGCGCCTATTCTCGTAATAGATGACTAGGTCCAGTTTGGTGTCGGCTTCAGTGGTGGATACGTTCTCGGAGATAATTTTCTTCATGGCATCCTCGTCTTCTCGGTATTTCGAGAGCATTCTGGCTAATATAACATGATTCTTTCTTGTGGATGGGGCTGCGGCTGTTCTTGTTCGTTGTACCACCGATCCAATGCTGCACGTATTCTTTGTTAACTTGCTCTTTGGAGTATACATTATTCACAAGCATTTGAGATATGCAATCGAGTTCTTGGTGGGTGCCCTGCCAGGCATAACAATGTGTTAAGGCCCTTCTTACGAAGGCCATGATGGTGGTGTTCTTGTATCTTGCAGGGCACTCACTATCTACATTAGGCAGAGGCCTAATTTAATCTGCTTGGTATATACAGAGGTTCTTAGGCCATCCTCCGTCCTGCAGATAAGGACGTCGAGAAAGGGGAGCCGACCGCTGCTACTAAATTCAACTGTGTAGTTCAGCGAACCGCATTGCTGGAATGTGCGGCGGATCGCTTTTACCTCATCTTCATCGTCTACATGCACGAAGATGTCGATGTAGCGGGCATACTTGCGCGGTCTTCGCATGCGGGAAAAGACTCGTTCTTCTACCGTTCCCTTATAGAAGTTCTCGATGAGGACACCCAGAGGCGAGCACATTGCCACACCATTTCTGCCTATACATATGACCCTTATGGGTGGAAAAAGGGGCCTTTTTAGTGTATATCTCCAGGAGGATTCGCAGTGATCCTTCCAGGATATTCAACTGGGGCGTCGAAGGGTCCCTATAGACACGTCCGATGATGAGGTCAGTGGTCTCGTCTACAGGCACGTTAATAAACAGGGATTCATTGTCTACAAAGGCAATGGTTCCAGGCCCTGGGGAATCTCTGATTTCTTCCAGGAATTCCGTAGATGAACACAGGCTATATCTGCTAGGCACGTGGGTGTCAGGATCTGGTTGAGGCGTTTGGCCAATCCGTAAATAGGTGTGGGCGTCTGGCTAATGATAGGGCGAAGGGGATTGTCAGGCTTGTGGGTCTTGACATTCCCATACAGGTATCCCAAGCATGCAGTTGATCCAAGCATGCTGACTATCGACTATATAAAGAATAGAACCCAGCAGCGAAGTCAGTCTACTCCCACCCTCTGCCGTGACCATACTCAGTCGGAACTGAGAGAGACGTTGGCATTACAACAGAATATTATTATTATTATTATTATTATTATTATTATTATTATTATTATTATTATTATTATTATTATTATTATTATTATTAACTCTTTGGTGTTTTACTACTTGAAAAGACATTACTACTTTCATAAATAAACTTTAGATGATAATAATAATAATTAACTTCTTGGTATCTTACTTCTAGAAAAAACATCACTTCTTCCCTAAATAAACTGTGGATATTACACCAGTATTATCGATATATAATCGATAAATGAATTATTTATCTTTCTTTATCCATATATTAGATTTATCGTCGTTCAGCCCGAATTTTTATCCTATCTCATCACGGCCCCCTGTGTAAGAATGAAGGAATCGAAGGTTCCTTTTCCAGGCCAGGTCTGAAGGACACGAGAAATTGGATAAGAGAGATTGCGTCTCTCTCTCTCTCTCTCTCTCTCTCTCTCTCTCTCTCTCTCTCTCGGTAGCAGTAGCACTATCTTTACTAATGGGCTGTCCCAGGAACAAATGCGCTTGCTGGTATAAAGCCAGCTCATTCTGTAACAATAACGATCTCTCTCTCTCCCCTTCTCTGTCTGTCTGTCTGTCTCTCTCTCTCCCCTTTTCCATTTCTCTTCTCTCTGTCTCTCTCTCTCTCTCTATGTCTGTCTGTCTGTCTGTCTGTCTGTCTGTCTGTCTCTTTTTCTTCCCTTCCCCCCCCTCTCTCTCTCTCTCTCTCTCTTAAATATACACACGTACACACTCATAATACCATGTGTGGGCGAACATTCTCTCTCTCTCTCTCTCTCTCGGTTTCCCTTTACCCCTCTCGCTCCCCCTCCCCATTCTCTCTCTCTCTCTCTCTCTCTCTCTCTCTCTCTCTCTCTCTCTCTCTCTCTCTCTCTCTCGCTTTTCATTCCTACCACCTCACTCCAATACCACCACCACCACTTCCACCGACCTCCAAGCATCCAATGCGGGTCGCCTCTTAAAGCTCCGTGTTTACGAGTCGACCTCTTTTGCATATATTACTCTCGGAAGTCGTTCCCGTCGGGTCACCACCAACAGCCGTTCGACGAAATTGCTCGACATTGCTCGTCGACGTTTAAACGCCGACACGCTCGGTTTACTGCGCCCGACGCGCGTCGAAACGCGCGCTGTGGGAAAGTGAAAAGGCGATTTGACCGGCGGGCGTTCTTGTTGGAGATTCCTGGATTTTCTTCTCTCTATGGTTACTGAGAAAGGAGGTGCATTTTATAGGTTCTGAGGCTTGGTCTTTCGGAATACGGTAAGAGGAGGAGTCTGGAACGGGTTGGAATGCTTGAGAATACTCCATAGTTTTCCAGAATACGGTTAAGAGGTCTTTGTATGAAGTTTTTGATGCTTCAGTGTTCCATAACATCGGTAAGAGGTCTTTTTATGAAGCATCTGGGTTTTGGTTTCCCAGAGTACTGTAAGAGGAGTCTGGAACGAGCTTGAATACTTGAGAACACACCATTGTCTTCCAGAATGCGGTAAAAGGTCTTTGTGTGAAGTTTTTGAGGCTTGATAGTTTTCCAGAATACGGTAAGAGGTCTTTGTATGAGGTTTCTGACGCTTTAGTCTTCCAGAATATGGTAAGAGGAGTTTGGAATGGTCTGGAATACTTGAGAATACTCCAAAGTTTTCAAGAATACGTAAGAGATCTTTGTATGGAGTTTCTGGCGTGTGGTCTTCCAGAATAAGGTAAGAGGAGTCTGGAATGGGCTGGAATACTTGAGAAAATTCCATAGCCTTCCATAATACTGTGAAGTGGTGTTTATATGAAGATTCTGAAGCTTTAGTGTTCCAGAATACGGTAAGAGGAGTTTGGAACGGGCTGGAATACTTGAGAAAACTCCATAGCCTTCCAGAATACTGTGAAGGGGTGTTTCTGGAAGCTTTAGTGTTCCATAATACGGTAAGAGGAGTCTGGAACGGGCTGGAATACTTGAGAAAACTCCATAGCCTTCCAGAATACTGTGAAGGGGTGTTTATATGAAGATTCTGAAGCTTTAGTGTTCCATAATACGGTAAGAGGAGTCTGGAACGGGCTGGAATACTTGAGAATAATTAAAAAGAGAAAATTTGATAGCGGGCATCTTCTCATTAGCTTGAAAATTTTATTGCAATTCGTTGGACAGATTTGTAAAAAAAAACAGACGTTTCGTGGGATTTTCTGATTTTCTTCTTCTTGCTTAAACTTAGCGTGAATGGAAGACGGTAAACGTTCGCACTTGTTGCAATTCCAGTGATGTTTTGGGAAGGGTCCATTTCATTACTCTTCACATTTAAGACAGCCACACATTACGGCAACAGGTAGTTGCTTGGTGCTTACTTATGCATGGATTATGAAATGTCTTATGTTACAATTACATGAACTCCTTTGTTACAAGTGCATTCAAAGACTGACTGACAGACAGACAGACGGACAAGAGATAAGACTGTATCTGTGGACTGCTTTTAATTTACGTAAACTGACAAACATACATATGCAAAGATATGAAGTAATATTTATATAATAGTATGCAAACACATTTACGTATACTTCGCTTGCAGGCGTACACAAATTCTCTATGTATAGATAATCATAAGGAAAGATACATATAATCTCACGAAATTTTTTAATAAATACATAGTACAATCAAGTTATACAATATTATGTAAGAATATTTACACATACTTACTGTGCAAGCATACGCAGACTCCATGTATATATATATTCATACAGAAAGATGCATCTACACACTCACGATATTTTCAATAACGTTATAGTACAAGCAAGGTCATAGCACCATTTATATATTAAAAAACCGCACGAATAAATCTTCGTTTCCATCCATTAAAAAAAAAAAATATGAAAGCCCATTTTGATATTGAGCCTAGAACCATCTCGAGCAAGGTACTGTGCTCTAAAAGTGATGACTTTTCGCCGCGTAGGAGGTAGTACCACCAGTGCACCTCATGCGGTGCAGTGTAGGAGTTACTTAAGGTTCTTTGTAGCGTCCCTTCGGCCCCTAGCTGGAACCCCTTTCATTCCTTTGACTGTACCTCCGTTCTTATTCTCTTTCTTCCATCTTACTTTCCTCAGTCGTCTACTAACAGTTGTTTCATAGTGCAGCTGCAAGGTTTACCTTCTGTTACACCTTTAAAGCCTTCCTTTCTCTTAGTTTCCCTTTCAGTGCTGGATGACCTCATCTTAGGTCCCAGCGCTTGGCTTTTGGCCTTTGGCATAAATTTGATATTCCATTCCGTTCCATCAGTAAAATCACCCAGATTGTGATGAATACAGACTGAATACAAATCAAATACAAGAAATAAAAACCTGAAGACTTCGTAAAGTAAACGGAGTACTCTCAGGAGGGTCTGCATCAATAATCAAGTGGAAATTGTAAGTGAAAATGGCGTGAAAAAAGTGTGAAGGTGACCGGAGTCAAGTGATTTTGGAAACCACCTCGAGTAAGGTACTCAACAGGTGATGACTTATCATCACTAAAATCACCTGAATTGTGATGAATACAGAAACAAATACAAAGAAATAAAAACCTGAAGATTTCGTAAAGTAAACGAAGTACTTACAGGAGAGTTTGTAACAATAATGAAGTGGAAATTATAAGTGAAAACAGCTTTGAAAAAAGTGTGAAAGTAACCGAAGTCAAGTAATATTAGAAACGGCCGTCGCTCCGCTTGGGATCAATCACTCTTTGTGTGATGACGGGAAAAATGGGAAAAAAGGGGTTGGTGTGGGTACCACGGGCTTTTTAGGGGTAGGGGAGGGGAAGGGAGGGTAGGGAAAAGGGGGTAGCCTAGGGGGCGTTTTCACCATCAAAGGGAAATGAAACATCCGAAAATAGATGCACTTCGTTGATCAATGAACAGAGAGAGGAATGGCGTGAGTGTATTTATATATATATATATATATATATATATATATATATATATATATATATATATATATATATATATATATATATATATATATATATATATATATATATATATATATATATATATATATATATATATATATATATATATATATATATATATATATATATATATATATATATATATATATATATATATATATATATATATATATATATATATATATATATATATATATATATATTTGCCTTTTTCCCGTTTAGATACTGTGGCTCCTGGAAGGTACAGCCTTCCGGTGCCTCAGTAAATCTTCAGGGGTGAGGAGTGCAAGCCCTACGCCCTTTTTTCTTGACCCCAGCATAGGTATATGACCTGACCTTCATATCTGGGAGTAGTTCGCGTGGTCATTTTAAAAGAGGTTATGGGAGCTTGGCCTTATGGGAAATGTTTTATTTGAAGAATACTGTCGTTTCAGACAGCTTAGAACATTGGCATTTTAGACCACTGGAGATTTAGACGGTTTAGACCATTGTAGTTTTAGACCAGTGAGACCGTTGTATTTTAGACAGTTTAGAAAATTGTTGTTTTAGGCCATGTAGACCAATTTAGACCACTTCCATTTTCGAACATTCGGACCACTGATGTTTTAGACAGCTCAGAACCCTGGTGTTTTAGACCAACGTTGTCTTATAGAGTTGCAACTCAGTAGAATGACCACATGGTTTATCTTTACAATTAAAAGGAGTAAATTTTTCTTGGAGAATTAAAAGTTCTTTAAATCTAACTTATTTAATTTTTCTTTAAATAACATCAACCAATATTCTTTATGAGCTGAGCTTGTTAGCGCGCGCTACATGCGCTGGAATGGCGCTGCTGTCTTCCCTTACCCTCCCGACCCCTATCTACCCTACCCCCTCCTGGGTCGGACAAACAGGTTTGCAGGAGGAGGGTGGATGTCTCCCCTACCCTCCTGTTCCCCTACCTGCCCTACCCCCTCCTGGGTCGGACAAACAGGTTTGCAGGAGTAGGGTGGATGTCTCCCCTACCCTCCCGTTCCCCTACCTGCCCTACCCGCCCTCCTGGGTCGGACAAACAGGTTTGCAGGAGGAGGTTGGATGTTTCCCCTACCCTCCCATTTCCCTACCTACCCCGCCCACACCATGGGGCGGACAAACAGGTTTGCAGGAGGAGTGTGGATGTCTCCCCTACCCTCCCGTTCCCCTACCTACCCCCCAACCCGGGTCGGACAAACAGGTTTACAGGAGGAGTGTGGATGTCTCCCCTACTCTCCCGTTCCCCTACCTACCCCGCCCAACCCGCGTCAAACAAACAGTTTGCAGGGGGAGTGTGGATGTCTCCCCTACCCTCCCACTCCCCTAACTACACCGCCCAACCCGGGTCGGACAAACAGGTTTGCAGGAGGAGTGTGGATGTCTCCCCTACCCTCCCATTCCCCTACCTACCCCGCCCCTACCAGGGGCGGACAAACCGGTTTGCAGGGGGTGGGTGGCTGTGTCAGGTCTCCCCTACTGTCACCTGGGGGAGGTGAAACAAGACCCACTCGGATTTTATTAATATTATTATAGAGAGATAGATAACACAATCCACCACTTCTGGCCACAACAAATGAGGCGTCTCTCACCCCCAGTGGAGCTTCCATTCCTCAGGAGATTACAATAATTTAACCCACTTCCAGATATTACAGCAAAGACTTTCATTTCCCGGGCAATTGCATCTTCACGCGGAGGGCAATGAGGAAGCATTGCCTAAGAGTTCTCTCAAGATTAAAACTCCATTACCCATGAAATTGAACGCCGGAGGCTCGAGTGTTAATATCGAATGGGTTCTGGAATGCTGGAATATTTTGAAACTTATGTTTTGTGTTTATTTGGGTAAAATCTTAGCGAATCTTTCTATAACATGAAATCCCACACAGTAAATGTCATAATTATTTAAATAAATTTTAGAGAATGTTTCTATAACATCTCATAGTTATTAAAGTATAATGACAAGCTTAGAATCTTTCTATAGCGTTAAATATAACGCAATAAAAGACATAATTAATCAAGTAAAATCTTGGAAAATATTTCTATAACATCTCATAATTATTTAAGTATAATCACAATCTTTGACTCTTTCTATAACATGCAATTCCACAAACAAAAAAGCGAGGTAAATCCACCAGGAAAGACAGTAAAAGTAATCCTCTCGGATTTCACCTGAGACCAATTTGTTAGGGCCCCCAATGCTCTTCACTTGGAGCCGAAGAGTTAACAGAGGAAATACGATAAAAAGCTTTCCAGTGAGAGCATTTTCTCACCTGAGATAATCTCCCAAAGTGCAGGGAAGTACTCTATAGTATCTTGGGTTAAGTACTCTTACTCTTAAGCTTTAAATAAAGGAAATTGTATTACAGTTGGGTTAAAAGTATGGAGAAGTGCTCTACAGAATCGTGGGTTAAACGTACAAATTACTCTTTAATTTTAAATAAAGGATATTCCATTACAATTTGGTTTAAAGTATGTAAGTGATTTGGCATAATTATAGGCCTATATCAGATAGTCATAGTAAAACCTTGGTTTAGTACATATAAGTGATGGGTTCAGTTATAGACCTATGTTAGATGGTTACTGGAAAGTCTTAAAGCATAATACGCCACTTCAAATTGATTTCCTTTCACTGCTAGATTCTCTCTCTGTCTGTCTGTCTCTCTCTCTCTCTCTCTCTCTCTCTCTCTCTCTTAGCTCGTGGCGGAAAGGACAACACAGCTGTTAATTAAAATATTTATAAAGTTAAAAAAAGTTCAGTATGCCACTGTGGACCTAACTAGGGATTATTATTTTGGAGCTTTTTCCTTTTTCCGGGATTCCAGGATAAAATTAGTCATAATCCCGGGATCCCGGGAATTCCCGGGATTTTCAATTGTCTGAAATTACACATTTTACCTTGTTTCCCGTTCAGGCTTTTGATGTGCTTAGCATTACTAGATATGCAGAAATGTTACTGTAGATTGACTGTCTTATTAATTCCACCTAATGTTTAATTACAGCATACACTTTGTTTGTCAACAAAGTAAGAGGAATAAGAACAAGAGCTAAAATATGCTTCGTTTACTACTTTATTTTTGTTCTCCTTCCAAATTCCAGTGCGAATGAAAATGTAAATTATAGTTCATTATCATTGATAAAAAAATTACATTTGTTTTCGTTTATACTCAGTGAAATGAAAAGAGTACTTAATGACAGAAAATGTAGTAAAATAGATGAAGAAGAATTAAACGTATGCATTCTTTATTTATAACACGAATGAATGAGAAGTTTCTCATAGAATAAGATCTTATATAACACGACACAGTGGACGGTACCCCACACGGGCTGCAGTCACTCATCACAAACACTTCTTGTTCAAAACTTGCTGCAAACTTGTTCAAAGCATACACCCTGTTGGGACTGCTTCGCGTGATTACCGTCCCAAATATACAAAATAAAGCATTAGGTAAACAGTAATACTACGTTTCCACATAGTAAAGAAGGAATATGTTCCTCTTGAAAAATCTGCAAACTTATGCATGATTATTTTGTTACGGTTTTATACCCCTGTCCCCTATAGATTTAGTTACTGCAAAAAGTTAAGTATACCTTAGTTTTACCAGACCACTGAGCTGATTAACAGCTCTCCTAGGGCTGGCCCGAAGGATTAGACTTATTTTACGTGGCTAAGAACCAATTGGTTACTTAGCAACGGGACCTACAGCTTATTGTGGAATCCGAACCACATTATAGCGAGAAATGAATTTCTATCACCAGAAATAAATTCCTCTAACTCTTCATCAGCCGGCCGGGGGAATTGAACTCCGGCCCATCGAGTGACAGTCTGAAGCTCAACCGACTCAGCCAACAAAGGGCTTTTTAGTTACTGCAATGAACTGGAAACACTGAAACTGATGCTTTATCTTCCCTCCATGGATTTATTTGACAGGACTTATCTTGCAAAAGCGTTGCAACTTGAAATTTTACAAGATTTTAGCAATTTTAGCAAGATGCTGTTGATGGGAAAATACAATTCACTGAAAAAATAAAG
>NC_089753.1:59229408-59271908 GCF_040412425.1 Macrobrachium rosenbergii
TGGATGGGCATTTTTTCGTTTACCTTTTTCTCTTTGTGAACGCTCCCCCCTAGTAGCGAAAGTTGATGAACTTTTTGCCGAGATGATTTCATTTGACGTGGAAGGGGTAGTGTTTTGGCAACATTTCGGGTCCTTTTTCGTATATATTTTCCATTTTTTAATCTTTATTGTTAGTAAAAATATTATTAGAACGGACGAACATAAGTTAAAAACGCTCCCAATTCGAGTATTTAGTTTATTTAGCTCACTGCTAATCGCTTTTGTGGTGAGCAGCTGAACTCTGAAGAGATAATGTGATTATGGTTTTATATATTGTGAGCCGTTTAATTCTTTCGTTTTATCTCTTGACGCAGTTACTTTTAATCTCTCTCTCTCTCTCTCTCTCTCTCTCCCCTTTTTCCTTACAGCTAACGTAAGTTGTCACACCAGGCTTAAAGAAGATGCTGAATGGATGACAATGAATTAAGTTTTTTGTAAAACTTCAACAAGAAAGCGACACTTTTCAGCACATCTGAGCTTTCTTGTAAGTTCCCGGGCTCAACAATAATTAGGTTCCTCAGTCTGTGAGTTCACAGAATTCTTAAATGTCTTGCAAATAAATTTCTGAGCTTAAAGAACTGGTAAAGCTCCCATGTTGATGAAGAGCCTTATAAAAAAAAAATCATCAATTTTCCTGTAAACTTTGAAAAAGGATGTTTGTTAACTCTTATCAATTATAATTCGCCACGGTTGTAAGTTGTAAGTTATTCCTGACGTTAATGAATTGGATATTACATGATATTTGAGACAATATGTCTATATAAAAAATGTCACGATGTATTTGACAAAATGTATTAATAATAAAACCTCGGATAATTGATTTAAATGTTTTTTTCCACTTTCTTAAACTAAAGCAAAGTCATCACAGAGGTTATAGCACTGACCAAATAAGTTAAGGCATCTCACTTCTTATATTTAAAAAGGTTTTCAAAATTGACTTTTTATAGGGAGACGCACGCCAAGCTAAAATTTATACTGAAGTCAACGCCAGAGGGAGATTCGAACATCTGTTTTATACAGCTGCATGTTGCATAATGTTAAATGCGTGGGAACCTGGTGCTGGAACAGTTCATTTGCTTTGCTCTCTCTCTCTCTCTCTCTCTCTCTCTCTCTCTCTCTCTCTCTCTCTCTCTCTCTCTCTCTCTCTTCTCTTTCTACGCATAATTTGTCTCCTTTACGAAATGTTATTCCAATTTATCTTAGACTGTGTGCAGGTAATAATCATCAGTCTCTCTCTCTCTCTCCCTCTCATCTCCAAGAGAAGATAAACATTGTTATTTTTATTGCCACTAAGCGAGAAGTCGACAGACACTCGTCCTCAACAGAGTTGTATCTCTTACAAGAAGAGGAAAGAACTATAGGTCTAGGATGTTTATATTCCCTCCTGAATAAATCCAGTCCGTAACAGAAAAAGGCTGAAGTTTACTTGACTTTGACACACTCTAAGAGCATACGGAACAGCCCGTATGAATCTGAAATGAACTACGGTAGTTTCTGAAGTGGAGAATGATTACCGAAGGGGAGATTAAATCTCGGGAACTGTAGTAGTTGCTGAAGTGGGGAATAGTTACTGAAGGGGAGATTACAAGGAAACTGGCCTCCAAGGAGGTATTTAAATGATTCATTTCTTTCGCAGGGAGACTAACCATAGATTAAAATTGATATTAACAGCTGCTAGATGACCTAATATACATCTTCAACAAACTGGTTTTATGAAGGAAGCTGGGTAATTGTCTAGTTTCGTTTGTTTGTACTATTTTTTTAGCAAGATTCTTCCAAAAATTTATGCGTGGATTTTTACGCAAATTTGACCATGAAAGGCAAAGACCCAGCACCCTAGGTTAGGTTAGGTTAAATGAATCCTTGCATTTAACTCGTTTTTATTTTCCCACCTGTTTCCCACTGTGGTCCCCCAAAATTTAGGACCTTAGGGGGAACTAGATCCAGTATCTAAAACTACTAATTTGCTAAAGAAATGAAGGTCAGAGTGTTGAAGTGTCGTATTTAATTTGGCATCAGATCTCAAAAGAACTAATGATTTAAATAACTTAATAACATAATTTGGAATGAATAATATCTTTCTTGATAAAAGCGTAGTATAAGGAACACGTGTGTCCTAGTGAGAACTTGTTTCATTTCAATAGTCATCAGTTGAGATAAGAGAGAGCACTTTGTTTTGGGTTAACGTGAGGACAGTTTGGAATAACAATTGTCGATTCGTTCAGGAAATCAACTAAGTTTTTCATCTTGTTTATAAAACACGTCAATCATAATTAGCCGATTGCAGTATGTTTCAATAGTGTAAAGATTTCTGTAAAAGCCTTGTCCCATACGAAAAGAATACAAGTGATTTCACAAAGTTACATACATGGCTCTGATCATGTATGCCGCTTTGAGAGAAAGAGTAACATGTCCCGATTGTGTTCTAAACGTTTGCTGGGAGTGACGTCACCTTCCTTCTAGAAATTTCTCTTTTGGTATCTCGTAACCAAAATGCCTTAATGACGTCACGTGGCTGTTGAATTTTTACTGGAATCCCAAAAATCTATTCATTCTGATTTCCGAGACCAATCAGTTTGGTTCTCTCTCTCTCTCTCTCTCTCTCTTAAAAAGAGATTACTTTTAATGTAGTATATTTGTGGTCACTGGTATTAGCACTAACTTTTGAGATCTGAATTTAGTAAAATTATTTAATTTGCAAAGGCCCCAGTAAAAAAGTGTGTTTAGTGAAATTAGCGCAGCTGCAAAGGGATTTTACAGAGGTTTTCACAAGTTTGTGTAAGGTAACGTGAATTTTACTTATTGATATCATGGTATAATAAGTTAGGGAAATTTTGCCTTATTGAAATTATTATTGATAAATCTTTTGTGGAATTGTGTGTGTTCTTGTGATTGCACTCTCTTCATATTTTCACATTTTTTGTTGGTGATGTAACATTTATTTTTGTAGCATTTTAAACATTTCTTGGTAAGTTAACATTGCATACCTGATTTAATTTTTCATTTATTAAGATTTTCTTTTCAAATCTTGAGTGATCTTGATAGCTTAAATTTTGCTTAATTAATTTAAATTCATGATAAAGTTTCTTGTGAATTAGTTTTGTTTCATAATTTAATTCAAGAATTAATTAAGTTTTGTGTTATTTTCAAGTAATAGTAAATTTTTCAGATTGTGAATGCTAATTAAAAATTTTGAATTTAAAAATAAATTTTTGTATTTAATATTTTTAGAAAAACAGTTTCATTTGCTGACCACCAGTGAATAGGATTAATTGTATGTGCACAAAGCAAAGTGATGAACATGTTTTGTTCTTTTAGTTTTGCTACAGTGTGTTAAGACCAGGAAACAGTTAAAGTTATTTGATGGAGTGATGCCCTTTTACTCTAGAATAGTTCTAGTTTAATTGTTGATACCTCACACATATTCTGATAAACTGAGTTTGATTTTTGAATTTTGAAATTAGTTGGTACGCATCATGACAATATATATATTCATATACAATATATATATATTTTTTTTAGCAGTGACACTCAAATTTATATTATATTTGAAAAGATGTCAGTACAAACCAAAGATCAAGAGATAGAGAGAGTTATATGCATACCATTTATTTTAGTAAACTAAAACGATAATCACCGGCGGTATTTTAGTATACTAAAATTGCAGTAGTTGAAGGAATCTCACCGTCTACACAGACAGAAAAGAAACGGAGACCGAACCACCCTAGGCAGAAATTACCTGAGGTAATCTTCGTGAAATCTTAGAAAACCTCATCTTTAATGTGTGGTCAGGGGAAAAAAACGAGGAATTGATATAATAGGCCAATATTTCTTCCTCCCTTGGGACAGGAGACGGAGGCTGGTATAATTGGCTCTTCTCTTCCTCCCTCTTCCTTCGTATATCATGTTTCCCCTTTCCTTTTTGCCATTCCACGTATTATTATTATCATTATTTACCGTATGCTTCCCCCCTGCTTAAAGGGGGTGGCTCAGGAGAGACTGGTATTGACCTTCAGGACTTCAACAGGTTGCATACTTGTCGGCGACAAGGGACTGCAAGTCTCATACTTGTTGGCAACAAGAGACTGAGAGTCACACACTTGTCGGCGACAAGGAACTGCAAGTCACATACTTGTCGGTAACAATAGACCGCAAGTCACATACTTGTCAGCGACAAGGGACTGTAAGTCACATGCTTGTCTATAACAAGGCCTGCAAGTCACATACTCGTCGGCGACAAGGGACTGCAATATTGACAACCAACAGGCAATTTCAGTTCACTTTATCTACAAATAAAATAAGTCTTTATGGAATGATGTTCGGTATTTTTATATCATATCGGAATTAGGAAAAACAATACACTAGATAATAACAGACGGATATATACGACTGATGCAGAGTTGGAAATACAGAACACGTATATCTGTAAGCAACACCTTTTATTAGCTCAGCCTAAATACCTATAGTTGTCATAAAAGTGTATTATACACTAAAAGGTTAGCTAAAATGTCTCATCAGAAGCGCTGCCCAGTACTTTGCACAATGACGACCTTTTTAGAATGCTTTGGCAGAAATAAACTTTGATGTATAAGAGATGGATTCAATATCTTGATGTTATTCCTGAAGCATTTAGAGCAAAAACAGAAAACATGAGAAAACTGGCCTTATACTGAAGCCAGGTGCGTCATTTAGGCGGGGGCTGGGGGGCAGCTCCTCCCCCAAAGACTCAAGATGCCCCCCCCCCGCCTCGACTTGCCTCCCTCACCCCACCAAGCCCCGAGAAGTAACAGCAGCAGGTTTTCCATTATTCCTACCGAAATTCAAATGTGTCATCACATTAAGTTATATCTTTCTATCTATCTATCTATTTTATGTGCTTCAAAAAGCTTCGCTCGCCAAACTGCCTTTGCTCCCCCCCGCCTCAAAAATCTGAAATGACCCCCCTGACTGAAGCCAGTCTTAGGCATAGCCTATAGGTCTACAGTGTCATAGGATCATCTGAAGATCTGGTAATAACACTAATCACCCTTGCCTAGGGTACACCCTTCCACTGGCCTCCAAAAAGATGCGGCAGTGCTTGAAGATTAAACAAAAACGACCTCCAAGATTAGGATTTAAGAGTCAGACTACCCAAGTCACAGTCCCCTGACGGGCTGGGAGGAAGGGTGGGGGAGAGGTCACACCTGCTAATTATTTCCACGGAGGGGCGAGAGGGAATACCTGTTAATTATCCCCAAATGCTACGCCAGGTAACCAAAGGAGCCAAAACCTAATTAATTCCCGGGTTCTCCTTCAAGCAATGCATTTCAATTTGGGCTTACCTGATAATCTCTAAATACCTGTTGGCTTCTGACGAAAGGGGAGATAGGAATAAATACAACAAAAAGACGACGAAAAGATAAGCGAATAATGGAATGGAGATGACACAGGACATAATAAAAGAGGGAGTTTTTACTGATCCCCATCCAAGTATTGGCCAGACTCAACGTTGCTGAAGTACGCTTATCAGACGTATTATTATTTTTCTAACTAATTCCAATCTCTCCTCTCTTAGTACCCTAAAACAATTCACTTTATATTCTAATCATTTATTCATATTTTTATTTATTTAATTATCATTTTATTAATTTATTTTTTTTCTAATTACTGATCTCTTCCTTTCGTATTTCCCATTACCTTCTGTTGCTTTTTTCTAATGAACACCATAATATTCTTTGGAAGCTTCTCGAATTTCAGGTCAGTGGCCCCTTTGGAGGGCTTTTTCCATATGAATAGGGTAAATCTTAATATAATAATAATAATAATAATAATAATAATAATAATAATAATAATAATCTACTATGGTTGTATAGCATCTCTGAAATAATTCTAAAGATCGCTTGACAAATAATTAGAGCTGAGAGAGAGAGAGAGAGAGAGAGAGAGAGAGAGAGAGAGAGAGAGAGACCATAAGAGAGAGAGAGAGAGAGAGAGATATCTTGATCTTGCAATCTTTATTCATAAAGAGAGACCCTAATCTGAGAGAGAGAGAGAGAGAGAGAGAGAGAGAGAGAGAGAGAGAGAGAGAGAGAGAGAGAGAGAGAGAGAGAGACATCTTGATCTTGCAATCTTTACTTATGAAAGAGAGACCTAATCTGAGAGAGAGAGAGAGAGAGAGAGAGAGAGAGAGAGAGAGAGAGAGAGAGAGAGAGAGAGAGATCTTGATCTTGCAATCTTTATTCATGAAAGAGAGACCCTAATCTGAGAGAGAGAGAGATAGAGAGAGAGAGATCTTGATCTTGCAATCTTTATTTATGAGAGAGAGAGAGAGAGAGAGAGAGAGAGAGAGAGAGAGAGAGAGAGAGAGAGAGACATCTTGATCTTGCAATCTTTATTTATGAAAGAGAGAAAGAGAGACCCTAATCTGAGAGAGAGAGAGAGAGACCTAATTATGAAAGAGAGACCCTAAGAGAGAGAGAGAGAGAGAGAGAGAGAGAGAGAGAGAATCTTGATCTTGCAATCTTTACTTATGAAAGAGAGACCCTAATCTGAGAGAGAGATCTTGAGAGAGAGAGAGAGAGAGAGAGAGAGAGAGAGAGAGAGAGAGAGAGAGAGAGAGAGATCTTGATCTTGCAATCTTTATTTATGAAAGAGAGACCCTAATCTGAGAGAGAGAGAGAGAGAGAGAGAGAGAGAGAGAGAGAGAGAGAGAGAGAGAGAGAGAGAGAGATCTTGATCTTGCAATCTTTATTTATGAGAGAGAGACCCTAAGAGAGAGAGAGAGAGAGAGAGAGAGAGAGAGAGAGAGAGAGAGAGATCTTGATCTTGCAATCTTTATTTATGAAAGAGAGACCCTAATCTGAGAGAGAGAGAGAGAGAGAGAGAGAGAGACATCTTGATCTTGCAATCTTTATTTATGAAAGAGAGACCCTAATCAGAGAGAGAGAGAGAGAGAGAGAGAGAGATTTGAAAGCGGATCTCGCCTCCATTAGATTCGCCTTTATCTCATAAGTAAAGACACAAAGACTGCGTGCTTTCACTTTCCACACAGAGAAAGCTCTTGAGTGCTGTCTGAAAAGAAAGCAATCGAGATAACATTCATTTTGATGCATAAACATTCCACAGATAACACTCTTATCTTTTTGGTTTTAAAGAAAGAGGTTTTCGTAATGTAAGCGATGGCCTGATATTGCTGCCTGAACACATATTTACGAAGGTTTTAAATATGTAAAATTCTTCTTGTTATTATTGCATGTTAAAATTTAAAATTTATACGTTTATATTATATATATATATATATATATATATATATATATATATATATATATATATATATATATATATATATATAGTATATATATATATATATATATATATATATATATATATATATATTATCTATTTAATCATCATTTTATTAATCTATCTTTTTTTTCTAATTACTGATATCTTCTTTATGTATTTCCCATGACCTTCTGTTACTTCTTTCTAATGAACATCATATTTTTTGAATGCTTTATGAATTTCAAGTCAGTGGCCCATTTGGAGGGCTTTTTCCATATGAATAGGGTTCATCTTCTGAATAATAATAATAATAATAATAATAATAATAATAATAATAATAATAATAATAATAATAATAATAATAATAATAATAAATAATAATAATAATAATAATAATAATAATAATAATAATAATAATAATATAATCTATATATATATAGGTTCATATGCATGTATATATGTTTCATATATATATATATATATATATATATATATATATATATATATATATATATATATATATATATATATATATATATATATATATATATTACATTAGTAACACGAATTAATAACACCATTGCTACGGATAACGAAACAAACTCGCAATACATTACAACGCAAAACAGCATCGACTTTTCAGTCGCCTGTTGAACTGCATACCTTCATTTAAGCTTCAACATAAGCTCCAAAAGCTTCAAAATAAGCTTCAATGAAGCGTAAATGAATCATTTATAATAAATGACCAGCCATCTGGTCTGTTTATGCCACCAAAAATATATCAAGAGCAGCACGAGCTGGAATAAAGCGATTTTGAAAAACGACTTAAGGATTTTTCGCACCGGAATGGGAATGTTGTTATGTGGGAATTATGGAAATACAGACTTATTCCAGGCGCATTCCTGGAAACGGTGTGGCAATGCTATTACGAAATGCTCAGAGCTGCCTGCTTAGATCAGGAGAGTGTGGAATAATTATTCATTTATTTATTTATGGCATGGAAGAGGGTTGGCTGCATAAGTCAGTTATTACTTTGCAAATCAATTTGAAACAATCTTTAATAATTCATTTTCCCACTTAACACTTATTCACAGAGACGTCTCTGTCCTTTTCTCTTGCTGGTGTCAATCTTCTGTCATTTACTAAGACGGAATAAGTTAAGAAAGTTAATGAAACAAATGCAGGGACGATGATTAGATTTAATAATTATTCGAAGAATGGATCATAAAATTAGTTTTTTTTTTTACATCAACAATAACCCCTCAATCTGCTGAAACTTCTCTTACATTGGTTCGAATCCTGTCAAGGAAGTTGAAAGTTTCATCGTTTATTCCCCTCCTGGATATCGGCTTGTAGTGAAAACTGAATTAAAAATTGTTCAAGAGGTTCAGAAGTGCAGTGGTAATCTTGGTCATCATAAGTACATGTATATAAGATAAAAGTGACCTTTAGAATATATATATATATATATATATATATATATATATATATATATATATATATATATATATAAATATATATAAATAAATATGTATATATATATATATATATATATATATATATATTATATATATATATATATATATATATATATATATATACTGTATATATATAAATAAATATGTATATACATTTTCACGGATTTATCCCTCCCTCATTTAGCCGCCAGTGCATCATTATTCTTGTAATGCCTTTCCTTCTTTCATTTGACTATGGGGACAGGGAAATATGGCGGGCACAGTAGAAGCAAGTGTATTTTGAACCAGAGAACAGCAGTTAAAGCCAGTTTTCACCAACGTAGGAATCACCTCCCCCACTTACCTGATTTGGGGTAAACAATGTAGACTCCTTTTCACCCCCATCACGTGATGTGGGAGTAGTTAGGAATTGCGAACTTAAGGGACACAGTGGGACTGGCCGACAGGTAGGACCTTAACCTCTAAGTACTTAATCTTAAGGATCCTTTCCCTCCGCTCTTTTTGCTGGATGTATGACTTTTTGCAGGTCCGATAGGCCTACATCTCTACAAACAACACTGGTTATCCTCAGAGATGGGGTCAGAGGCCTCCGATATCCAGTCGAAGACGCATGTCTGTGTTCTTTCCGCTCAACGCTGGGTGAAAGCTACCTTTGACGAACGGCCACTCGATTGTGTTTTGGCGCCAACAACTGTAGATCAGGTTCGTGAATCGCAAGTAGTCAGTAAGTCAGCCCTTTCCCTCCCCCCTGAAATCCTTTGATTTTTCCATTCCTTTAAACTTCAGTTCCTTTCTCCACAAAAGCCTTTCCCTTTGTTAAGTCATCCTGCTTTGGCAGCCCGTAACTCGCCCCATAACTTGCCTTAAAATCAACGTAAACGATTCAGTGATAAGCATCCCAATATCCCTTCCCCAGTGCAACTTAAGGGCAAATTAGTCTAAGTGGTATAAGCGTTTGAAGCTTCCCCCCCTTTGTGTGATGGCGAGCACGTGTTCCGTGTTTCAAAAGCCCAATCCACTACGATTCCAGGATTGTGATTAAGTGATTTCTTATATTTATCATCTGGGCTACGTAATGTTTAGAATTTAAGAATGTGTATTTATGTAATACTTTTATGGGGAGATTTCATTTCCCTGTTGTGTGGTATTAACTCCTGACCTCTCTTACAGGAGTCCTGTCCTGCCCAGTACGTAATCATATGCCCTTGCTCATGACTGCCATTCACCCTTCGCAACCATTCCTGATCGCAGCCTGAAAGCGGCAATCCCGTTGCTACAAGTGCATCATCGTAATTAACTGATTCCATTATCCTGGAGCTCACCCCTTTCAAAGAATAACCATCAGATACGATTTAATGTAATCTTAACCTAACTGAGTTAGTACTATAACGGGGATGATTGTACCTTGGCCCCTTCATATTTACATTGCTTATTTGCCAAGTACTGCATTATTGCTCTACTGGATATAATTTATGTGCCTGTACATTGGTTACATGATACATTCTTTTCTCTCTTGCATATGTGCCCCAGTCTCTGTAAATAAACCCCTTTTAATTGTAAAAGAAGTCTAATTCCAAATGGCGACCTTAATCATGTACTTAATCCAGGAAAAATCTAAGGTGAGTTTCCAGTAGCTTTCTTTTTGTTTATAAACTCGGGCCCTCTTGGTTCTTTGGCAGTCAATTATACTAAATTATTCCAATTCTCTCCCCAACCAAGGTCCCAGTTTGTAACAATATATATATATATATATATATATATATTATATATATATATATATATATATATATATATATATATATATATATATATATATATATATATATATATATATATATATATATATATAAAAACATAAACGTAAATAGACTAAGAAGAAAGCAATGTAAAATTTCGACCTAGAAAATATATTCTTTCAATTACAGGTGAGAGAGAGAGAGAGAGAGAGAGAGAGAGAGAGAGAGAGAGAGAGAGAGAGAGAGATTTCATTGCATTGCGAAATCTTCCTCTTCTTCTCTGTCAAGAAGTTTCATAATTTGCCTTTGAAGTATTTGAGTGGATGATGGAAATTAGCGCCATCTGATGAAACGACGTTTTGAGTTTGAGTTGCTCTGAAGAATTGCGTGTGTATAAAGACGCATGCACAAACTTACACACGTGTATGCGTGTATGTTTGTTGGTCAATTGGTAGCGCCCTGGCCTGTCACTCGGGAGACCGTGGTTTGTTCCCGATGTGAGTCAGAGATTTATAAATATGTATATGTATATATA
Organism: Macrobrachium rosenbergii; assembly: GCF_040412425.1. Classification (NCBI taxonomy): domain Eukaryota; kingdom Metazoa; phylum Arthropoda; class Malacostraca; order Decapoda; family Palaemonidae; genus Macrobrachium; species Macrobrachium rosenbergii. The sequence continues at coordinate 59,240,460 of NC_089753.1, forward strand.
TATATATATATATATATATATATATACAGTATATATATATATATATATATATATATATATATATATATATATATATATATATATATATATATATATACTGTATATATATATAATATATAATCATATATATGTGTGTGTATATATATGTATATATATAAAACTATAAGTATGTTTATTTATATATATATATATATATATATATATATATATATATATATATATATATATATATATATATATATATATATATATATATATATATTGAGAAAGCAATTAGTGTATGGAGAGGAAAGTAGGAATATCAAAAGTAGAATTTTATGATAATTAATGCTTCGAATGAAAGAGAATTAGTGGACCCTTAATAAGAGTGGTCGTTAATATTACGTGAAGGCCGACTACATGGGAATTCAAGTGGGGGACCATTTATTCAAATCTTAATGGTCCTGGTGTCACCACAAGCTCCTAGTGCTCTCTCTCTCTCTCTCTCTCTCTCTCTCTCTCTCTCTCTCTCTCTCTCTCTCTCTCTCTCTCTCTCTCTCTCTCTCTCTCTCTCTATGTATATATATATATTTGTTATATATATACTATCTATATATTCCATATATACTATATATGTATATATATTATATGCATATATAAAATGCTAATTTTTGTTCTTTTTGAATAATGGTAAATAATTTATTCAAGTCTTAAAACCACAAAAATATTAGCATGAGGAGAGAGAGAGAGAGAGAGAGAGAGAGAGAGAGGTAGGATCACTTCGCATCTCATCAACACGCCCTCACATCAAATGAAACATTCAAAGGTAACACGGATATGCTGAAGAAGAAGAAGGAAGAACACAGAAAAAAACAAAAAAATAAACAAAAAAACCCCCACACATGTTTATTCAAACTCCTTTTGTAAATAAACTCCCAATTCCGGTTCATTTAGACAGATTCTCTAAGTGTTGACTGAACGCTAATCTTTCCGATGTAAGTATACTACTCTATCTCATCCTCAGCTGCAGGTTAGTACAAAAAAAAAATAAAACCCTTGAAAAGAAGCAAATGAATGCGCATTTTCATTCATAATTCCTCTGACTGCGCGCGCGCAGGCTCTGGTTTGCTAGAGGTTGTTAATATACGTCGATACGAGAGTTAGGGCGTAAAATGCGAAGTCAAATAATGTAAGGAAATTATTCTCTCAGTGGGAGTATCTAGGAAATGAGCCTGTGCACGGTTCTCATATAGACTGGAATAATAATGATGTGTTTGTGCGTGCGTTTGTGCGTTTGTGTGTGCGTGTAGTTACCTAACTACTCATTTACTTAATTACTTAAACTTATTCACTTTCTTTGACTATGGAACTTACTGGAACTTTAGCTGCTCTCTTACTCTATATTGCTGTTGTTTTGTTTCATCTGCCCCTGAGAAAACCATAGTTCTGCTTTCTTTACTCGTGTGTGAGAGAGAGAGAGAGAGAGAGAGAGAGAGAGAGAGAAATCTAATATGATTTCTTTAGAGAGAGAGAGAGAGAGATTTCTTTGATTTCTTTATTCAAGAGAGAGAGAGAGCGTAATCTTGGAGAGAGAGAGAGAGAGAGAGAGAGAGAGAGAGAGAGAGAGCGTAATCTTGGTTCCTTTATTTTAAGAGAGAGAGAGAGAGAGAGGAAGTTAAACTAGATTCTTACAACTTCAAGTTCATCTTTCACTCCAAAAATTTCTGAGCATATTGGCGGTCTTGTTCGATCCAACGGATTTGTCACCACGGCAGGAAAATAAACTTGTTAATAATTAACTTTATCTCATTACTCTTTAACCTTATCCTGTCACTCACTTAGGGATTGGAAATCATTACAGTAAAACCTCTAGCTGTAAAACTTCACGTCTCCCTGAAGTTACGATCGAGGAAATTCACAGAACGGAGGGAAGAAGAAAAATACGTGACTGATTTCGTGAAAAATGAGAATCGGTTGTCAAAGCTTCCTCGTGGAAACCTTCTTGCAAAATCATGCAGTTTCTTCTAATTAAGCTTTTCATTAAGCTTTTTAACTTTACGTGTAAGTGCAGTGCCGATATACGTCGATGAATCAATCAAGACAGCTAAGCTGGCATACATTACATTCTTCTTCTGCTTCCACGGTCGATACGCCTGTTCCATAAACATTCTCTCGGGAAAGGCAATAACCATCCTCTAGTCTGGGCCTTAAGCTGCTATGTCCTTTGGTAAGACGCCCTCTCTCTCTCTCTCTCTCTCTCTCTCTCTCTCTCTCTCTCTCTCTCTCTCTCTTTCATGAGTGAGGAAAGCAATATAAGGGTGGCTCTCTCATGAATAAAGACAGCAAGATTAAGACGACTCTCTCTCTCTCTCTCTCTCTCTCTCTCTCTCTCTCTTTCATTAGTAAGCAAAGCAATATCAAGGTGGTTCTCTCATGAATAAAGACTTCAAGATTAAGATGTTTCTCTCTCTCTCTCTCTCTCTCTCTCTCTCTCATGAGTAAGGAAAACAATGTAAGGGTGGCTCTCTCATGAATAAAGACAGCAAGATTAAGATGATTCTTTCTTTCTCTCTCTCTCTCTCTCGTCTCCGAAGGCCAATGAAGAATAAGAGGAATTTATTTCTGGTGATGAGAAATTCATTTCTCGCTGTAATGTGGTTCGGATTCCACAATAAGCTGTAGGTCCCGATACTAGGCAACCAACTGGTTCTTAGCCACGTAAAATAAATTTAATCCTTCGGGCCAGCCCTAGGAGAGCTGTTAATCAGCTCAGTGGTCTGGTTAAACTAAGGTATACTTAACTTAACTCTCTCTCACATGAGTAAAGAAAGAAAGATTGTGGTCTCTCTCTATCATGAATAACTGATAACTGAGGAAAAGTGGGTTTTAGTACTGTTCTTCCTGAGACAACTTGGTTGTAGATAATCGTCTTTGCATTTTTTATAAGTAATCATCTTTGTATTCTTTTATGAATAATAATCTTTGCATTCTTTAATATATAATTATATTTGCATTCTTTTATGAGTAATCATCTTTGTTTCTTTTACAGATGACCATCTTTGTGTTCTTTTATAAGGAATTACCTTTGTATTGTATTATGAATAATTATCTTTGCATTCTTTTACAAATAATCATCTTTGTAATCTTTTATAAATAATTATCTTTGTATTCTTAATTAATAAACATCTTTGCATTCTTCATAAATAATCATCTTTGTATCCTTTTACAAATGATCATCCTTGTATTCTTTTATGAATAATTATCTTTGTATCCTTTTATAAATAATCATCTTTGTATCCTTTTACAAATGATCATCCTTGTATTCTTTTATGAATAATTATCTTTGTATCCTTTTATAAATAATCATCTTTGTATTCTTTTATAAATGATCATCTTTGTATCCTTTTATGAATAATTATCTTTGTATTCTTTTATAAATAATCATCTTTGTATCCTTTTATGAATAATTATCTTTGTATTCTTTTATAAATAATCATCTTTGTATCCTTTTTTAGATAATCAACTTTATATCTTTTCATAAATAATTGTCTTAATATTCTTTTATACATAGTCATCTTTGTATACTCCCTGTTGAATAATGTGACGTCACATATTAAGTAATGCATTGTCTTATCTCTTAACATCTTGAACTGGTACCGCATCAGAATTTTATAAGTCATTTGTTTATTTTATGAAGTGGCTTAACCTTTATTGTTCTTTTGTCCACAGCTAGAAATTATGACTTTCTTAAATAATATTCCAGTGGATAATTCTGCATTCTGTTCGTCCCAAATATTACTTGGTGACTATAAAACTGAACTTGAGTGTTTTATAGATATTCAGCGATAATATGAGATTAAAGATAGAGGGGGATGGAAGGGAAGTTACGTTCCTCTCTCAGAGTAGAATAGAAATCATCTCCACTGAACAAAGACAATAAATAAAAAATATTGTATTTCTACAATTCGCACTCAGGTGTGTCTGTGTTTGTGTGTGTGTGGGAGGGGAGAAGGTCTGTCTCTCTTGCAACAACAGAGGGACCCAGTGTTGCCACATTTCCACATCACAGACTTCCATGCTCGCCTAAATTTTAATAAATTCATTCAACCATTGGTAAAATCTAATGTATATAAAACGATATATGCTTTCCTTCTCAGACTAAATATCACTTCCCATAAACATCCTTATCAAGTTAATCACAATCACTTTTCACATTTATTAAAACAATTTTAAATAAATTTAAGTTACCTTAATTAGATGGAAACCTAAAGCGGTTCCTCTGTTGTTGTCTGCACTTCATGTGTCAATCGAGACATTGTTTGGTCGACTTCTGCTGCTTCATGATTCGGCGTAAACAACCATTCTTCGATGGCTCTTTATTCAGTCATTATTACATAAACATATATATAAATATGCAAATGACCGAGAGTATAGGTCAGTGAATCATAAAATATAAAAAAATAATATATCTGACCACAATAAATCCCTAAAAGGAATGTGGACATTTTTTTCCACATTTGGTGTGGCATTAGGTATGTAGTGAAGTGTTGTTGCCAAAACACCCCATAAACCTCATTTAAACTGAATTTACAACAATATACGCCATCGTGAAGCTGTGAAGTAGTCACTATAACGAATTCCGAAGGTAAAAACCAAGAAGAAACATTCGAATTAATGAGAAAATTCGCGTCTGAACTAATGAAGAAAAACGATATACTGTACTGTCATCATTTATCTTGCACGTCGTGTTGAGCTAGCAGCTACTACGTTTGCGCGAATGAGGAAGACAACTTAATAGCTTTATATCTATGAAATATGTTTTCTAACGAAACCAAAAATATTTAATTTAGCAATACAACAAAGCAGTGAGGTATATGTTTAACACTTATATTAATAATTATCATAAATTATGATCAAAATTCATGTAAATTCTGCTCAAAAATTTATATTATAGGGGATTTATTGTTGTAGGTTAATCATACTTCTGGCAGCGCCAGAAGAAAAGGTGACTCGCCAGGTGAAAAATGAGAATAAACCCAGAAAACTGAAGGAAACGGTGACGTAAAAATGAAAATTTCATTTGTTTCTTCCGTGTTTGTACGTCTGTCACGGGGTAGAGGGTTTGATTTTGGGTTAAAAACCTTTCTGGGGTGACATACAGGCAGTGAGCAAAATTTTGTCCAGGTCTGTCAAGCGGTTCGGATTTCTACAGAGTCAAACTAATATACAGTACAAACATTCAGTTATATATATATATATATATATATATATATATATATATATATATATATATATATATATATATATATATATATATATATATATATAAATATATATATGTATATATTTATATACATATGCATATAAATATACGTAGAGCAAGAGAGAGAAAAAGAGAAAGATAACGCCACCAAGAACAGGAGAACAGGATTAGAACAAGGCAAGAGAGAGGTAGAGATAAACAATAAAACCACAGGGTAGTAAATCTAATCATCTAATTACGCTGGCTTCTCATTATGCAAATGAGACTCCAACGTGGGTTTTAGCTCTCCGATTTATATTATCAGTCCCCTAGGAGACTTCAAATTAATGTGATTTCATTAGATCAGTCGTGATCCTTCATTTTCTCTTTTGTTTATTATTATCCACTCTTCGTGTTCGTCACTTTGCGTATGAAATAATGAAATGGTAATTTTCTCTTTTGTTTATTATTGTTCTGACTCCTCTTGTTCGTCACTTTGTGTAGAGAAGCAATGAAATGTTCATTTTCTCTTTTGTTTATTATTATCCTGACTCTTATTCATCATTTTGTGTGGGGAAGTGATCAAATGTTTTGTCTTTATCAAGTGTAGTTTGGGGTTTCATATATTTTTTGTAACTTTGTAGAAGTATTTTCTAAATCTGCTGCTTTACTCTGTATTATCAAGTTGAATTTGAAGTTCAATATATTTTTTGCAGCTTTGTATAGGTATTATCTAAATCTACAGCTTTACTGTCTTATTAAGTTCAAATTGAGGTTCCATATATTTTTTGTATCTTTGTAGAAGTAATTTCCAAGTCTACAGCATTAATCTGTCTTATCAAGTTGAATTTGAGGTTCCATAAATTTTTTGTAGCTTTGTACAACTATTTTCTAAATCTGCAGCTTTACTCTGTCTTATCAAGTTCGGTTTGAGGTTTCATATATTTTTTGCAGTTTTGTAGAAGCATTTTTTTTATAGTACAGTTTTACTCGTATAGTACCGTCAAGACAAAGAAAAATTAAATATTTATATCTCGGCATTTTTTAAAATTCGCCTCAGGAAATAAAATTCCATATTTTTCTTTCAGCTTTTTAGGATTACTTTCTGGAGGTACAGCTTTACTCATATAGCACTGCTAAGATGAAATAAAATAAATATTTAGGTCTCGGCACTTTTAAAAATTCGCCCAAGTGAACTTATCTACAGTCTATTAATTTTATATTATTCATTTTATTTCTGTTATATTTAAAAGAATAATCTATGCTGTTATAGGATGGACTGATGGTGTGTAGAATTAATATTTGCACAGAAAAATTTCAAGTAACCAAAGACACTGTAGCTGTACAAGGATGCTTTTTGAGATTTAGGATGTAAGGGAATAGGATGTCAGTATTTTACTCTGCATAAGATTTCCCATTTTCACTGAATAGTTTCCTTCGTATGCAGCTTTGAATTTCGTTAAATTTGGCAATCTTATTGTTTTCTCAGTGGTCTGCTCTGTGTCTAGCTTATGGCAAAAAATCTTTTTAACTCAAAAGATGTATAAGTTCTGTTGATGTTAGCTCGTTGATGCCTGTTTTCTGCTTACATCTCCGGAATTCTGGTGAACTGGTTTTATTTTCTATTCCTCATATCTGTTCATCTCCTTATCTTTTGACTTGTCTCTCTCTCTGCAGGCTGATTTCTCTTTGGAGCCACTTTGGGCTTATATAGTCTGTTGACTGTCCATGAGGGTTTTCAACTGAAGATTTACAGAAAGAAAGAAATAAAGTTTGACATAGGTTGTCAAGATTACTAAACAAATTCAGATCCACTAAAATTAGAAACTGAAACAGTGTCTGCGAGTATGTGTACGAATAAAGCACATGAAATCTGCAATGTATATAATAATAAAACAAAAAAAAAACTGTAAAAATATTAAAGCTATGGAAGCAAAAGAATAATTAGAATTCACACAAACAATGTAAGGGAGATTTCCCAAAGGATTCTGTAAAGTATCCATAATTACCATGAAGGCTCCTCCTTTCCTTAATTATAAATAAATTCCCATAGAGAAAATAGTTCCCACTATATATGGGACCATTCCAACACAATGGGAATCATTTATCTCAACGCTCAGGTATTATCTGTGACATTTAAGCAGGGGGCTCTCTTTATTCAAATAGAGATCTTCCGACGTACGCAACAAAGCTTTGGTTAATCCTTTTGTATGACACATCAGTCGTTTAACAACTGCCGCTGAGTAAAAAGGGAGGTATTCTATTTGAGAGAGAGAGAGAGAGAGAGAGAGAGAGAGAGAGAGAGAGAGAGAGAGAAAGCAATGCAATGGAAGAGGAGCTCAAGTGGAGAAAAAGGGAGATTGAATTTTGGGGAGAATGAGAAGTAGCTCTACAAGAGGTAATACTGCAGATAAATATTAATTGACAGTTGTATCTTGTGCACAAGTGGCCAGAGGCAAAGATGTGTTGTAGCTCCATAGCTATTCAATGTAGCTTTATAGCTGTTCAATATAGTTTTATAGCTGTTCAATATAACTTTATAGCTGTTCAATAAATGCAAGGTTGTAAGTTAAGAACGTGATTTCTGACATGAGTTTGAAATGGCTGGCATTTGCAGATGATAGTGTTAATTGGTGATAGTGAAGATGAACTGCAGAAGCTAGATATACTTTGACTGGTGATAGTGAAGAGGAACCCCAGAAGTAAGAAACTGACCTGTGATAGTGAAGAGGAACTGCAGAAGCTAGAAATACTTTGACTGGTGATAGTTAAGAGGAACTGCACAAGCTAGTGGTACTTTGACTGCTGATAGTGAAGAAGCTAGAAACACTTTGATTGGTGATAGTGAAGATGAACTGCACAAGCTAGTGGCACTTTGACTGGTGATAGTGAAGAAAAACTGCAGAAGCTAGTGGTATTTTGATTGGTGATAATCAAGAGAAACTGCAGAAGCTAGTGGTATTTTGATTGGTGATAGTCAAGAGAAACTGCAGAAGCTAGTGGTATTTTGATTGGTGATAATCAAGAGAAACTGCAGAAGCTAGTGGTATTTTGATTGGTGATAGTGAAGAAGAACTGCAGAAGCTAGTGGTATTTTGATTGGTGATAATCAAGAGAAACTGCAGAAGCTAGTGGTATTTTGATTGGTGATAGTCAAGAGAAACTGCAGAAGCTAGTGGTATTTTGATTGGTGATAGTCAAGAGAAACTGCAGAAGCTAGTGGTATTTTGATTGGTGATAATCAAGAGAAACTGCAGAAGCTAGTGGTATTTTGATTGGTGATAATCAAGAGAAACTGCAGAAGCTAGTGGTATTTTGATTGGTGATAGTCAAGAGGAACTGCATAAGCTAGTGGTACTTTGATTGATGATAGTGAAGAGGAACTGCAGAAGCTAGTTGATTGGTGATAAGGAAGAGGAATCGCAGAAGCTAGTGGTATTTTGATTGGTGATAGGGAGGAGGGACTGCAGAGGCTAGTGGTTCTTTGATTGGTGATAGTGAAGAGGAACGGCAGAAGTAAGAAATACTTTGACTGATGACAGTGAAGAGGAACTGCACAAGCTAGTGGTACTTTGACTGGTGATAGTGAAGAAGAACTGCAGAAGCTAGTGGTATTTTGATTGGTGATAGTCAAGAGGAACTGCATAAGCTAGTGGTATTTTGATTGGTGATAGTCAAGAGGAACTGCAGAAGCTAGTGGTACTTTGATTGGTGATAGTGAAGAGGAACTGTAGAAGCTAGTGGTACTTTGATTGGTGATAGTGAAGAAGAACTGCAGAAGCTAGTGGGATTTTGATTGGTGATAGTCAAGAGAAACTGCAGAAGCTAGTGGTATTTTTATTGGTGATAGAGATCAAGAACTGCAGAAGTTAGTGGTATTTTGATTGGTGATAGTCAAGAGAAACTGCAGAAGCTAGTGGTATTTTGATTGGTGATAGTCAAGAGAAACTTCAGAAGCTAATGGTACTTTGATTGATGATAGTGAAGAGGAACTGCAGAAGCTAGTTGATTGGTGATAGTGAAGAAGAACTGCAGAAGCTAGTGGTATTTTGATTGGTGATAGTCAAGAGAAACTGCAGAAGCTAGTGGTATTTTGATTGGTGATAGTGATCAAGAACTGCAGAAGTTAGTGGTATTTTGATTGGTGATAGTCAAGAGAAACTGCAGAAGCTAGTGGTATTTTGATTGGTGATAGGGAAGAGGGACTGCAGAAGCTAGTGGTATTTTGACTGGTGATAGTCAAGAGAAACTGCAGAAGCTAATGGTACTTTGATTGATGATAGTGAAGAGGAACTGCAGAAGCTAGTGGTATTTTGATTGGTGATAGTCAAGAGAAACTGCAGAAGCTAATGGTACTTTGATTGATGATGATAGTGAAGGAACTGCAGAAGCTAGTGGTATTTTGATTGGTGATAGTCAAGAGAAACTGCAGAAGCTAATGGTACTTTGATTGATGATAGTGAAGAGGAACTGCAGAAGCTAGTGGTATTTTGATTGGTGATAGTCAAGAGAAACTGCAGAAGCTAATGGTACTTTGATTGATGATAGTGAAGAGGAACTGCAGAAGCTAGTTGATTGGTGATGGTGAAGAAGAACTGCAGAAGCTAGTTGATTGGTGATAGTGAAGAAGAACTGCAGAAGCTAGTGGTATTTTGATTGGTGATAGTCAAGAGAAACTGCAGAAGCTAATGGTACTTTGATTGATGATAGTGAAGGAACTGCAGAAGCTAGTGGTATTTTGATTGGTGATAGTCAAGAGAAACTGCAGAAGCTAATGGTACTTTGATTGATGATAGTGAAGAGGATCTGCAGAAGCTAGTGGTATTTTGATTGGTGATAGTCAAGAGAAACTGCAGAAGCTAATGGTACTTTGATTGATGATAGTGAAGAGGAACTGCAGAAGCTAGTTGATTGGTGATGGTGAAGAAGAACTGAAGAAGCTAGTTGATTGGTGATAGTGAAGAAGAACTGCAGAAGCTAGTGGTATTTTGATTGGTGATAGTCAAGAGAAACTGCAGAAGCTAATGGTACTTTGATTGGTGATAGGGAAGAGGAACTGCAGAAGCTAGTGGTATTTTGATTGGTGATAGTCAAGAGAAACTGCAGAAGCTAATGGTACTTTGATTGATGATAATGAAGAGGAACTGCAGAAGCTAGTTGATTGGTGATGGTGAAGAAGAACTGCAGAAGCTAGTTGATTGGTGATAGTGAAGAAGAACTGCAGAAGCTAGTTGATTGGTGATAGTGAAGAAGAACTGCACAAGCTAGTTGATTGGTGATAGGGAAGAGGAACTGCAGAAGCTAGTGGTATTTTGACTGGTGATAGTCAAGAGAAACTGCAGAAGCTAATGGCACTTTGATTGATGATAGTGAAGAGGAACTGCAGAAGCTAGTTGATTGGTGATAGTGAAGAAGAACTGCAGAAGCTAGTAGATTGGTGATAGTGAAGAAGAACTGCAGAAGCTAGTTGATTGGTGATAGTGAAGAAGAACTGCAGAAGCTAGTTGATTGGTGATAGTGAAGAAGAACTGCAGAATCTAGTTGATTGGTGATAGTGAAGAAGAACTGCAGAAGCTAGTTGATTGGTGATAGGGAAGAGGAACTGCAGAAGCTAGTGGTATTTTTGACTGGTGATAGTAGAGAAACTGCAGAAGCTAATGGTACTTTGATTGATGATAGTGAAGAGGAACTGCAGAAGCTAGTGGTATTTTGATTGGTGATAGTCAAGAGAAACTGCAGAAGCTAATGGTACTTTGATTGATGATAGTGAAGAAGGAACTGCAGAAGCTAGTGGTATTTTGATTGGTGATAGTCAGAGAAACTGCAGAAGCTAATGGTACTTTGATTGATGATAGTGAGAAGGAACTGCAGAAGCTAGTTGTGGTATTTTGATTGGTGATAGTCAAGAGAAACTGCAGAAGCTAATGGTACTTTGATTGATGATAGTGAAGAGGAACTGCAGAAGCTAGTTGATTGGTGATGGTGAAGAAAGAACTGAAGCTAGTTGATTGGTGATAGTGAAGAAGAACTGCAGAAGCTAGTGGTATTTTGATTGGTGATAGTCAAGAGAAACTGCAGAAGCTAATGGTACTTTGATTGATGATAGTGAAAGGAACTGCAGAGAAGCTAGTGGTATTTTGATTGGTGATAGTCAAGAGAAACTGCAGAAGCTAATGGTACTTTGATTGATGATAGTGAAGAAGGAACTGCAGAAGCTAGTGGTATTTTGATTGGTGATAGTCAAGAGAAACTGCAGAAAGCTAATGGTACTTTGATTGATGATAGTGAAGGAACTGCAGAAGCTAGTTGATTGGTGATGGTGAAGAAGAACTGCAGAAAGCTAGTTGATTGGTGATAGTGAAGAAGAACTGCAGAAGCTAGTGGTATTTTGATTGGTGATAGTCAAGAGAAACTGCAGAAGCTAATGGTACTTTGATTGGTGACAGGGGAAGGGAAGAGGAACTGCAGAAGCTAGTGGTATTTTTGATTGGTGATGAGTCAAGAGAAACTGCAGAAGCTAATGGTACTTTTGATTGATGATAGTGAAGAAGGAACTGCAGAAGCTAGTTGATTGGTGATGGTGAAAAGAACTGCAGAAGCTAGTTGATTGGTGATAGTGAAGAAGAAGCGGCAGAAGCTAGTTGATTGGTGATAGTGAAGAAGAACTGCAGAAGCTAGTTGATTGGTGATAGGGAAGAGGAACTGCAGAAGCTAGTGGTATTTTGACTGGTGATAGTCAAAGAAACTGCAGAAGCTAAACTTTGATTGATGATAGTGAAGAGGAACTGCAGAAGCTAGTTGATTGGTGATAGTGAAGAAGAACTGCAGAAGCTAGTTGATTGGTGATAGTGAAGAAGAACTGCAGAAGCTAGTTGATTGGTGATAGTGAAGAAGAACTGCAGAAGCTAGTTGATTGGTGATAGTGAAGAAGAACTGCAGAAGCTAGTTGATTGGTGATAGTGAAGAACTGCAGACGCTAGTTGATTGGTGATAGGGAAGAGGAACTGCAGAAGCTAGTGGTATTTTGACTGGTGATAGTCAAGAGAAACTGCAGAAGCTAATGGTACTTTGATTGATGATAGTGAAGAGGAACTGCAGAAGCTAATGGTACTTTGATTGATGATAGTCAAGAGAAACTGCAGAAGCTAGTTGATTGGTGATAGGGAAGAGGAACTGCAGAAGCTAGTTGATTGGTGATAGGGAAAAGGAACTGCAGAAGCTAGTTGATTGGTGATAGGGAAGAGGAACTGCAGAAGCTAGTTGATTGGTGATAGGGAAGAGGAACTGCAGAAGCTAGTTGATTGGTGATAGGGAAGAGGAACTGCAGAAGCTAGTTGATTGGTGATAGGGAAGAGGAACTGCAGAAGCTAGTTGATTGGTGATAGGGAAGAGGAACTGCAGAAGCTAGTGGTATTTTGACTGGAGATAGTCAAGAGAAATTGCAGAAGCTAATGGTACTTTGATTGATGATAGTGAAGGAACTGCAGAAGCTAGTTGATTGGTGGGGAAGAGGAACTGCAAGCTAGTTGATTGGTGATGGGAAGAGGAACTGCAGAAGCTAGTTGATTGGTGATAGGGAAGAGGAACTGCAGAAGCTAGTTGATTGGTGATAGGGAAGAGGAACTGCAGAAGCTAGTGGTATTTTGACTGGTGATAGTCAAGAGAAACTGCAGAAGCTAATGGTACTTTGATTGATGATAGTGAAGAGGAACTGCAGAAGCTAGTTGATTGGTGATAGGGAAGAGGAACTGCAGAAGCTAGTTGATTGGTGATAGTGGGAAGAGGAACTGCAGAAGCTAGTTGATTGGTGATAGGGAAGACGAACTGCAGAAGCTAGTTGATTGGTGATAGGGGAAGAGGAACTGCAGAAGCTAGTGGTATTTTGATTGGTGATAGTCAAGAGAAACTGCAGAAGCTAGTGGTATTTTTGATTGGTGATAGTCAAGAGAAACTGCAGAAGCTAGTGGTATTTTGATTGGTGATAGTCAAGAGAAACTGAAGCTAATGGTACTTTGATTGATGATAGTGAAGGAATTGCAGAAGCTAGTTGATTGGTGATAGGAAGAGAAACTGCAGAAGCTAGTGGTATTTAGATTGGTGATAGTCAAGAGAAACTGCAGAAGCTAGTGGTATTTTGACTGGTGATAGTCAAGAGAAACTGCAGAAGCTAATGGTACTTTGATTGATGATAGTGAAGAGGAACTGCAGAAGCTAGTTGATTGGTGATGGAAGAGGAACTGCAGAAGCTAGTTGATTGGTGATAGTGAAGAGGAACTGCAGGCTTTGATTGGTGATGAGTGAAGAAAGAACTGAAGAAGCTAGTGGTATTTTGATTGGTGATAGTCAAGAGAAACTGCAGAAGCTAGTGGGTATTTTGATTGGTGATAGTGATCCAAGAACTGCAGAAGTTAGTGGTATTTTGATTGGTGATAGTCAAGAGAGAAACTGCAGAAGCTAGTGGTATTTTTTGACTGGTGATAGTCAAGAGAAACTGCAGAAGCTAATGGTACTTTGATTGATGATAGTAAAGAGGAACTGCAGAAGCTAGTTGATTGGTGATAGGGAAGAGGAACTGCAGAAGCTAGTTGATTGGTGATAGGGAAGAGGGACTGCAGAAGCTAGTGGTATTTTGACTGGTGATAGTCAAGAGAAACTGCAGAAGCTAATGGTACTTTGATTGATGATAGTAAAGAGGAACTGCAGAAGCTAGTTGATTGGTGGTAGGGAAGAGGAACTGCAGAAGCTAGTTGATTGGTGATAGGGAAGAGGAACTGCAGAAGCTAGTTGATTGGTGATAGGGAAGAGGAACTGCAGAAGCTAGTGGTATTTTGACTGGTGACAGTCAAGAGAAACTGCAGAAGCTAATGGTACTTTGATTGATGATAGTGAAGAGGAACTGCAGAAGCTAGTTGATTGGTGATAGGGAAGAGGAACTGCAGAAGCTAGTTGATTGGTGATAGGGAAGAGGAACTGCAGAAGCTAGTGGTATTTTGATTGGTGATAGTGAAGAGGAACTGCAGAAGCTAGTGGTATTTTGATTGGTGATAGTGAAGAGGAACTGCAGAAGCTAGTGGTATTTTGATTGGTGATAGTGAAGAGGAACTGCAGAAGCTAGTGGTATTTTGATTGGTGATAGTGAAGAGGAACTGCAGAAGCTAGTGGTATTTTGATTGGTGATAGTGAAGAGGAACTGCAGAAGCTTGTGGTATTTTGATTGGTGATAAGGGAAAGGGACTGCAGGAAAACGTGGAACTATTTCTATGAGTTGGAAGTTGAGTTTACAGGGTGTCTAAGAGTAAGTTCCCTTGCTGGCAAAAGACCAGTTTTAAACTGAAAGAAGAAGAAGAAGAAGAAGAAGAAGAAGAAGAAGAAGAAGAAGAAGAAGAAGAAGAAGTAGAAGAAGTAGAAGAAAAAAGAAGAATATATATATATATATATATATATATATATATATATATATAATCAGAAAGCTACAAACGTCTTTAATATCAATTCACTCTACCTAGTAATATATTTTCATATATGTTACCGAAGGAATTTTTAGGTGATAATAAGTCCACCATCCCGTGAGATCAGAACCAGCGACGGACGGGGGAATCAGGACTACAGTGACAGCTAACCAGTCGGCCGAACCTGGGATCGAGATGACTTATTATCACCTAAAGCCCCTTCGACATATATGAAAATAGAGAGAAAGAAGTGAATTAAGAGTTTGTATATGAATCACGGTGATGTGATAAAGAGTCATATATATATATATATATATATATATATATATATATATATATATATATATATATATATATATATATATATATATATATATATATCTACAAACAGACAGACAGTTGTAGAGAGAGAGAGAGAGAGAGAGAGAGAGAGAGAGAGAGTAATGCCATTAACTTGACCAGGCAACTAATGGCTTTCTGAAGCAGTCCATTACTGTGCTCAGCTGACCATAACTATCACAAGGACGTTATCAGGACTCGCAAGAACACAAGCACGGGGAAGGATAAAGGGAGGGATTGATTTGGTTATGAAAGGCAGGACGTAAATGACTTTGTCTCCTGTGTCCTTCACACGAGTCCAATCCCACAGGGGAGGAATTCCTCCTGCTACATTAGCTTTACACGAATCCAATTCCACAGGGGAGGAATTCCTCTCGCTACATTAGCTTCACACGAATCCAATCCCACGAGGGGCCGGGAAAGGGATATTTCTCCTGATACATTAGCTGAAACTATCTCTGTGTTGAATTGGTAGTTGCTTAATTCAGATCATATAAACAGAGTCATCTTCGGTTCTGGGCTGTTCCAAGCGATTCGTGACGAGAGGGTACGGTTAATGTGAATGAGAATTCATTTATAGGGTAAATACACGGTGATGAATACATCACAAAGGATTTACTTTTATCAGTTTATTGAATTTGAGGGATTTAATTCATTAGGTGCCGTAAAATGGGGATTAGTGGGATGTTATAGTGATTAATGGCCAAGCGCTGGGACCCATGATGAGGTCATTCAGCATTAAAAGAGAAATTGAGAGAGAAAAGGTTTGAAAGGTGGGAAACAGAGAGAAAAAGTTCTAGGGGTGGGAAATTGAGAGTCAAAAGGTTTTAAAGGCGGGACTTTGTGAGTAGAAAAGTTTTTAAGAAGAGAAATTGAGAGTAAAAAGGCTTTAAAGGTGGGAAATTGAGAGTAAAAGGTTTTCAGGATTGGAAATTGGAAGAAAAAAAGGTTTTAAAGGTTGGAATTTAAGTGCAAAAAGATTTAAAGACCGGAAATGAGAGTAAAAAGGTTTTAAAGGTGTGAATTCAAGAGCAAAAAGATTTTAAGGGTAGGAAATTGAGAGCAAAAAGGTTTTAAAGGTGAGAATTTAAGAGCAAAATATTTTAAAGGTTGGAAATTGAGAGTAATAAGATTTTAAAGGTGTTTAATTAGCAGTTAAAAGGTTTTAGAGGTGGGAGATTAAAGGTAAAAAGGTTTTAAACGTGAAAATTAAGAGTAAAAAGGGTTTAAATGTGGAAAATTAAGAGTAAAAAGGTTTTAAAGGTGGAAAATTATGAGTAAAAAGGTTTTAAAGGTGGGAAATGAAGAGTAAAAAGGTTTTAAAGGTGGAAAATTAAGAGTAAAAAGATTTTAAAGGTGGGAAATTAAGAGCAAAAGATTTTAAAGATGGAAAATTAAGAGTAAAAAGGTTTTAAAGGTGGGAAATTCAGAGTAAAAAGAATTTAAGGGTGGAAAATTAAGAGTAAAAGGTTTTAGAGGTGGGAAATTCAGAGTAAATACATTTTAGATGTGGAAAATTAAGTTTAAAAAGGTTTTAAAGGTGGGAAATTGAGAATAAGAAGGTTTTAAAGGTGGGAAATTGAGAGAAATAAGGTTGTAAGGGTGGGAACTTGAGAGCAAAAAGGTTTTAAAGGTGTAACAGGAGGAAAACCTTTTGCAGTTGCACTATGAAACAATTGTTAGGAGAGGGCTTGGAGGGTTGGAGCTAGGGGCCGAAGGGTAATTCCTACAGTGCCCCGCGTGAGGTGCACTGGCGGCACTACCCACCTATGGGGGCTATTAGGAAAAACTAGTTGACTTTATACAGTCTTGTATATGACGCCAAAAAATATGCAAAGTAATTTAAACTGAATTTCTACCTTGGCTTCTGAGATGCCAGATTCATCTCCGAAATAAGTCGATGGATAGATGCTATAATTAACGATTTAGGATAATCTATGACAGTGTTCATTGTTCGTATTGAAATCTGATGTCCACAGAGTTGTTGGAAAGTCAGAATGATTAGAAAGCTCGTGTATTATTTTATATTTTGTCACAGCATTTTCAGGTAAAGAAAAAATAGTATATCACTTTGTGTATATTAGCCCAAGTAATGATTTGCTATGAAAAAGGATATCCTTATCTCGCCTTTTGTAGAGAGAAGAAGCCTAAAATGAGTCCATTTCTCTTCAGGTTGAAAAATACAGTTACAATTCCTCACCATGAATTGTGACTATACCTTGAAACAGGAGCTATTCTCTTTAGGCACAAAATACAATTATACTTCCCCACCATGAGCACTGCCCATGCTTGGAAACATGAACCGTAATATATTTAAAAGAATAAAACAGCGTTGCAACAGACTACAACAGTAATAATACGAGACCTCTATTCATGCTTATTTTTATCCTTCACGAGGAAAACTGCGCACGCAGAAATAACTCCTTTTATGATTTAATGATGGAATATGATGGTCTTGCGAATTTACCATTTTCCTCCGTGAATAGAGATTTGGAAATTGATAAGGCAATTCCAAAACTTTTCTGGGTAATTCCAGATTCAGAATTCTGAAGTACTTCGATTTCAATAAAGCATGAAAGCTGGAGGGTGGCGAGTCTAATGTTTTCGTTATCTGAAAAGAAATGGAAGACTTATAATATATTGCAAAAAGAATATTGGAGGACTTATAATATATATATATATATATATATATATATATATATATATATATATATATATATATATATATATATATATATATAATACGAGATATTGGGTACCAAGATCTGTTAAAAAATAATATATTGTTTCTATTTATATAGAAGACAGAGGGCTTTATCATTTCACAAGTAAGAATTCTGGACTCACAAATGAAACGCCAGATCTGTCTCCCCTGATTCATGAGTAACCCATCGACTGATTGATTGATTGATTTAGGTCAACTGGCATCGCAGCGACCAGCCGACTGTAGGTCGAGGCAGAAAATTAATATTTGGACTGACAAGGAAAGAGAATTTCAGCGATCTCTCTCTTGATATATTCGTTTAATCAGTACATGCTTCATGAACTCTTTCAGACAACGAAATCCCTATGTGAAATTATTAAAAGTAGATGCTAGAGTGGTGAACTAAGCTTTCTAAAAAGAAAAATTAACCTGCAGAAGAGGTAAAATCTACTGGTAAAATCAATAATTCAAATTTTTCCAAATTAACGTCAGTAACGGCAGAACTATTCACAAAACTCATAGTGAAGTAAGAAATTCAAAATTTTCCAAATTAAGGTCTATGGAGGCTGAACTATTCACAAAATTAATAGTACCGTATACCAAGGTTTCTTCATGAAAGAAAAGGTAAGTCTAACTGCAATAACCATTTTCAGAATCCACCCTCAGAAGGTGTCCTTTTGCTAGAATATTACCTGAGTGCACATTTGCTTTGGGGTTGCCTCGGTCTAATAAACAGCCTTTTCTCCTTCATGTTTCTTGTGGAACAGACTCCCTGAGGATCTCGTGCAATTGGAACTTCAGAAGTTCAATCGAAGATGCTATGCATTGCTACCCCTTGCATATTAATAATTTACTTACATTTTTACTCATTTATTTATCAATTTGTTAATTTATCTGATTTTCTAATAACAGATCTCTTCTTTCTGTATTTTCCATTACCTTCTGTTTCTTATTTCGAATGAACACCATTGGCTATACTTTGGAAGCTTAAATTTAAAGTCAATGGAGCCTATGGGCTTTTTCCATATGAATAGGGCCATCTTCTGAATAATAATAATAATTATTATGGCAAGGTTAACTGGAGGTTCTATAGCCAGATTACAATGAAGACACTCAATGAAATATTTTCCTCAGGTGAGGTTAGTTTTGAACAATTAAGAAATTTGTGCAGTAAATGACTGTATGTGATTTTTTATTAGTATAAATCTATTGAAAGCTATGACACGTAAGACTTCAGATAGTTATGCTTTCATGAAAGTATCAAGTAATTTCATATCAGTGGTGGATCTGATACCATTTTGAAAATATAGTTTAAGGCAAAAACTAAAATTTAAGATGTCTTCAGATTACTTCTGGAGATGCATAACGAAAGTTGAAATCAGGTCACATCATGGGCCTGCACGTGTATATATATATATATATATATATATATATATATATATATATATATATATATATATATATATATATGTGTGTATATGTGTGTGCGTGTGTGTATATATACAACGTGATAAAATCAATTTGAACAGATTTCATGGAAGAGGCAGTTGAAAAGTTTGGTAGTGACCACAGGAGGTTACAGTTCCTTTCAAATGAACAGTGACTAACTTGAAAAATATTATTACATTTAACTACATCACTTTGCTTTCCTTCCATTCTACAGTATATTCTTTGGGTTTAAGTAAATTAAAGGTACTCTTATTATATTGTATAATATTTGTATGCAGTATATAACTGCGGTATTCTTTCAAGAAATGTTTAATTTCAGTTGAACAGTATTTGGAACTATTGAAAAAAGTCAATGTAACTTTCTGTTTTTATTATCGCATCTTGCTTCACTTAAGTTACTGGCATTGCAATTCCACTGCATGTAATATATATATATATATATATATATATATATATATATATATATATATATATATATATATATATATATATAAATATATATATATATATATATATATATATATATATATATATATATATATATATATATATATATATATATATATATATATATATATATATATCTATATATATATATATATATATATATATATATATATATATATATATATATATATATATATATATATACACTTTTTTTTCACGAGCCTAACCTGGGGTTGATCTATCTGGCCCTAAACACCCACTGGAAGTCACCTGACTGCTCAGTTAAACTCATGAAAAGAAGTAACATAACAGTAAATAAAATTGGTTTGCAAAACAAATGCAAGACTTCACAATTTAGATTTTATTACAAGGATCACAAGGATATTGCTAGGGAGCTCCTCACTGGCTCCGTGGTACTGATATTACGCTATTCACAAAGCAAAGTGCCACTCTTAAAGAATTACAATCTATGATAAAATTCTTAACTATAGAACTAATTATCTCTAGCAATAGAATTACTATGGGGGGAAACCTCTAGATTACATAAATACACAGATTCTGCCACGAAGGCATGTAAGGCTGCAGGAATGAATCTTGAAGTGGTCTTCCATGTTGGGAATTAAGGAACTGGTACCGTGGGCGAACAGGTGGACAGCAGCGAACACCTATTCTGCAAGACAAACCTAGTGTCACCTTGATGCTAAGAAAACACTTTCTAAGTCACTTAGGGAATGTTGAAGGCTGAGAGGGAGTAATATAACAGCAAGGTGTTAAATTGCTTACGTTACTCGAAAATTAAAATGTTAACACTTCACTATTTTTCTCAGAACCCCAAGAGGCAGAATTGTCAGAAAGAATGAAAATTAGTGAAAAACTGGGCACTGTAACAACTCCAAAATCCAGACTTTACCTTTCCTGTAGGATGTGCTGTCTTGATAAACATAGGCCATACTTTTGCAATAAGGCAAGGGACTTGGTGGGACTGCTGCACGACAAAGATATGAGGGTCAGAGAGGGAAGGGCGGTGGGAGACCGACCTGGCAAGGAAGCTACTCTCAGGCTGGCTACCAACGAACTCCTCGTTTCCCAGGGTCAAGGCCTTTATATAATCTCTGGTCCAACCTTCAAATCATTTGTGTCGTGTGCGCCGTTCGACCGTTACTTGCCGGCGTCCATGTTTTTAGCGGCACACAGGGGTGATGTTGGAATTAAGGAGAATACGAAAACCCAGAGGAAATCAACAGGTGACAAAGGTGGGATTATAGGCTTAGAGAGGAGGGGTGGAGTTGTCGCGAAGGCTCTGAGATCATTAGCGGATGCTAAAGACAGGGTTGTTTTGAAAGTCCCTAGTTTCTTGGTTCTGGATGGTCTTTTGTTTGACTCGCCCTCTGTACTTTACTTAACTTTACTGAATTTGAAAAGTGAGTGGAGCTGCACGTGCTCTTGCAGACTGCAACTTCACGTTACAATATATATATATATGTATATATATATATATATATATATATATATATATATATATATATATATATATATATATATATATATATATAATATATATATATATATATATATAAATTATATATTAATTTATTCATTAAAGAAATGCAGGCGCTGATACAGTTTTTGGAATTAGCCTGCTAGTTCAAAGGGTCAAAGGTGTTTGTCTGCTTGATACCGACAACTATCCATGTATGTATTAAGATTTGGCCCCCATTGGAAAATATGCTGCGGGTGCCTGTGGGTCACATGTTATGCCAGCTGTACCAAAATAGTATGCAATGTCTGGACTTTGGTTCTATTTCTGAATTATTATTATTATTATTATTATTATTATTATTATTATTATTATTATTATTATTATTATTATTATTTAGATGATGAACCCTATTCATATGGAACAAGCCCACCACACGGGTCATTGACTTGAAATTGAAGCTTCCAAAGAAATAATGTGTTCATTAGAAAGAAATGACAGAAGACAATGGAGAATACAGAAAGAAGAGATCACTTGTTAAAAAGAAACAATAAATTAACAGATTAATAAATAAATACAAAAATCTAGGTAAACTATTAAAATACAAGAATTGTATCAGGGTAATGCACTGCATCTTTGCACGACATCCTCAGTAAGAATTTAATTAGTACCGTATAAAATGGTCTATTTAAATTAGCCATCAGCCCACAAATTATTCTTAAAATATTCTTAAATGTCAACACCTTAAAAACAAGATTGCTTCATCCATTAAACATTTTAATAACATTAGTCTTTTCCTGACAGGAAATCACTGGTATAAATCTGAGAACGATCAGATCACCATTCTAATCAGCAATTAGTCTCTCGAAGCACCAATTACTAAGAGGAATTCCTTAATTCAAGGTCCCTTCAAGATGACTTAGATATTTAAAGAGAATTCTGTGTCTAGGAAACATAATTTCATTCCTTGTACTTTAATGATGGGTCAGGACAAATGACCTTTCGAATAAATGATTAAAAGTTAATGAGCTGTCATCATGATTAAAGAATGTCAGTTCGACCCTCTGCAGTCTCTCTCTCTCTCTCTCTCTCTCTCTCTCTCTCTGTGTATATTTATATATATGAAATGAAAAATGGTTGTAAATCCTTACCGGTATCGGCTTTATTGCTAAGCCATCTTCAGAGGACTGATGATAAGTATATATATATATATATATATATATATATATATATATATATATATATATAAAAAGTATATATTTATATACACAATATATATATATATATATATATATATATATATATATATAAAGTATATATTTATATACACAATATATGTATGTATATATATATATATATATATATATATATATATATATATATATATATATATATATATATATATATATATATGCATTATTATATGCATGTATATATAATATGTATATATATATATATATATATATATTATATACATACATACATACATACATACATACATACATACATACATACATACATACATACATACACTGATACAGAAACAAACGTGGATTTTGAGGCTGGAAGCTTTGCGAGAGAGAATCATGTCGCAGTGATAACAAACGCAGCCTTTGAGGCTCCGCTTCCAAATGAACAGCCAGTTGACATCAAATTTGGCAGCCTTTGTGCGAGGACTAATAGGACCCCCGTCGTCGGCCGAGGGTCCTCGTTCGACGAGTCTATATAAGGGCGACGTTTGTATCGCCTGCTGTTAAAGGTGAAACTTCATGCTGTGTCGTCTAGTCCCCGAAATTGGCCAGCCAGTGTTGCGACTTTGGGGGAGGTCTTTCCCTCCTTCACGTTTTAATTTGTTTTGATTTTGTATAAAATTTTAGGCTGTCAAGCCAAGCGCTGGGGCGCTATTCGGTTATTCGGCTCTTAAGACAGTGAAGAGAAGGAGTTGGAGTGGTTGGACAGCAAATTAAAGAGTCCAGAAAATAGAGGACTTGATGTACTATGAATTAATAGTTAGAAATTCTGGACAGCTTGATTGAAGGAAGGAAGCAGAAATGGAGGTAAAGTAAAAGGATAAAATATAGGTGCAACTAGATCCTGAAGGAACACTTCAAACACCCTTGAATAATGCCTGCAGTGCACCGCGTGAGGTGCACTGACGGCACTAACCCGCCCATCCCCTACGGGGCTTCAGGTCTTGTGGCGGGTCGTTTAGTAAATTCCCCCTGGCGAGGAAGACGATGACGACAGTAACACCATGAGAATAAAATCGTGGTTCTGAAGTCTTAGTTCCGTTTTCCATTCCATTTATGGCAATCTCAAATGTCTTTCAACGCATACCAAAGAACGCAATTAACGTCTTTCAACGCATGGACGCAACTTTAGAACGTCTTTCGAGCATACCAACAGAACGCAAACTCGGAACGTCTTTCAACGCATACCAACAGAACGCAACGTCTTTCAACGCATACCAACAGAACGCAACTAGCTAACGTCTTTCAACGCATAACAGTAGAACACAACTTTAGAACGTCTTTCAACGCATACCAACAGAACGCAACCAGGAAATTGTCTTAATGACCCAAATCCCAACAGCATTGTTGGAACGGAGTAACGACCGAAGAAAGCAATAACAGATAACAGGAACAGGGAATAGTAGGAAAGGCGTTATAGGGTGCTTCTCTTCCGTAATGCCTGAGCATCACTGCTTGTGATGACGTCATCACCATTACAGTAATTGTCGGGGGTGGTGGGGGGATGGTGTTTACAAGAGCAACTTTTGCTTAGCTATGTCTGTCTCTCTCTTCGATGTCCCTTGAAATGAATCCATATTTAACCAAGAAAATATTAATTTTATGTTGGTTATTCATGATGTGCCAGATTCTACGATACAAGCGAGTTTATGATAGATAAAAAGAGGGTTATTTTTAGAAATTCGTATACAAAATTGCATGTAAATTCTGTTATTCATTTGTCGTCTGTTAAATTGCTCATGAGAGAAAATATTTCTCTTTCATATACTACAAGTTTGGTTTGTCAAGGCCTAACAACATTAGTTCAAGCAACAGTAATAATAATAATAATAATAATAATAATAATAATAATAATAATAATAATAATAATAATAATAATAATACCCCCTCCAAAAAAGAGTATCACTCATGTACCGTCTGCACACTATGAAGAAAATCATTATGGTATGTCAAACATTTTTGCTGGAATAAGGCTAGTTTAACCTTAACGATAGCAGTAGCTAAATGATTGCAAGCACTCATGTGAGGTTGCTATTTCAATATGCAAGCAATCAATCAATCAATATTAAATTGAAAGCATGGTAATACTTGCATAATAAGCATCTTTCAAGGCATTATATTCATAAATGTGTATTTTATATATATATATATATATATATATATATATATATATATATATGAATATATATATATGAATGTATATATATATATACATATATATATATATATATATATATATATATATATATATATATATATATATCTGCATGAAGGAAGTTGTGTTTGCAAGAAAGAATAAAATATACACACACATACAGTATATGTACAGTATATTTATATATATATACAGTATACATATATATATTTATATATATATATATATATATATATATATATATATATATATATATATATATTGTCATAAACGGGGTTCTTTAGGAGAAGGAATATTGGACGTTTTATATTAGGGACTGCCTTATGGGCCAAGGTGGGGTCCCCAATTATGAACAAAAGGAATGTAAAAGGGACTTACCTTGAAGTTTTCATTAATTAGCCCGGGGCACAAAGTTCGCCAAATTGGAATTAGAACTCTTTACATTTAAGGGGTTTATTTACAGAAAATGGGGCAAATATGATAGACCAAAATGCATCAATCCACAGACAAGTAAGTCAAATATGACAGGCTATAAATGCAGTAATTTTACAGACAAGCAAGGCAAATATGGTGGGCCACAGATGCAACAATTCACATTACAGCAAAGCAGATATGATATGCCCAAAATGTAGCAATTTACAGACACACAATAAAATGGAAGGGGTAAATCCCAGGATAATGGCAATTAGTTTCTGTAAGTTGATTTCTGTGTTGGTAACGGATTCTTGCTATCAGGCTGCGACCAGGAATGGCTGGGAAATTTGGATGGCAGTCAGAAAGGGATATCTTGGCATAGATTTGCGAACTAGGCAGGCTATGCAGTCTCCTGGAAGAGAATTCCGGAGTTAGGACAAACGCGTGGGGGCAAAGGGAATCTCCCTTGTTACTAAACAGAGCACAATGAACAATCTTAACTTCTAAATCTTAGTTAGCCCAATTTAACACTTTAAAGGGAGAACTTAATTACAGGTTATGAGGCTACTGAACAAATGCACTTTAAAGGATGAATGTGGATGGCTCGGCTGACACAAAGGGGGCCGCCGTAAGTGGAAATGAGAATGTGAAAATCGTGAAGATGCAATAAGACAAGATTAACTAGACGGAGGAGGGGGCGGGGGAAGGGTTACTGGCCCAAACTAACTCTCAGGCTTTACCTTAGACGAATATTTGAGCTCTGAATATATCGTCGGAGTGCCTTTCGAGTCGAGTAAGCGAGGCAGTCCCCACAGGGAAGGAAGACGTCTGTCTGGGCACACGGCTGGGAAATCTCTGCCTTCCTAGCTCAAAACGATGCGGGCTGCTGTGTTCGTGTGTACGTACAGGTGTATCTGTAAGAAAGTCTGCAGCCAGTAATGGAATCAAGGGAAAAACTGTCTTACAGACTATGAGATTATAGCTATAGCTTAAGATCCTAGCTTCCCCTTTGCGCGGCTTGTGTCCCCTAATACCTACAACCTCTCTGAGCTTAACTCGAAAACACTACCCCAGAAGGGGGTGAAATCTAGGTTTGTGCTGGTAGCAGTGGGGTTGAAGGAGGGGGATCTATTGTGTAGCAGGCCCGGCCATTTCCGGCCAGGAGAGAATGGAATGTGGGGGACTCCTTCTTAGTTCAAAAAAATGGGTGCTAACCTGGGATTCCCGCCGATTTCTCGGCCTACAATCCAACTGAAAGGTGTCTTATTCCTTGAATAATTTAGTTCCTAGCTGCCTGACGAGGAGGAATGTAAATACTTGACAATATATTTTATATATATATATATATATATATATATATATATATATATATAATTTATATATATTATATATATATATATATATATATATATATATATATATATATATATATATATATATATATATATATATATATATATATATATATATATATATATATATATATATATATATATATATATATATATATATATATATATATATATATTTATATATATATATAACCATGATTTATATACAATCATGAAGATACAATCAATACAAATGTCACTTAATATCAAATTCATATGTATATATATATACATTCACAAACCAATTATTATTTCAATACGACTCATTATGGAAATATATTTTTATTTAGGATTAAATCAATGTCTATTCAGGATTGCGTGACGTCACTTAGTAACCTTCCTATTCACAGTTAATTCCAGTTTCAAAATCTGTTCCAACTTCAAGGATACCTTATCGGATTTATCTCAGAGCCTTATGCCAGCCTGGGTCATACTCTCTAGGGTGATTGTTTTGGTATTTTGTACATTTAAGTGAACAACAGAGGTACGTGAGTGAAATAATATAGAATCTTACAAAATTACTCATTGTTTTACTTTTTCTAAGGTCCGTGTGTAGTTTTTGTGATGCATTTGAACAAAAAACTTAAAATACAATGGAAAGTTTATCTTTATAATAAAAATAAACATAAAAAATCATTATATTAAAACTCAGAAATACAATAAGATAAAAAATATTTATAGTAATAATTACAGCTGGTGAAAAGATAGAAAAAATGTTACTATTATAATACAATAACCATGGAAAATATTTATATTAATAATAGTTATAGTTTGTGAAAAGATAATACGAAATCTACTATTATAATACAATAAGCATAGAAAATATCTATACCATCTACTTATTGCTGGTGAAAAGATAGAAAAAATTAGTTATTATAATACAATAGGCATAGAAAATTTTCATACTAATACTTATGCAGATGGTGAAAATGATACATAGCATCAATTATAAAATGCATTCTTATGTAATATTAGAATTCTCTTGAATACAGAATAAGGATTAAGAGGGGGAGAAAATGAGGTAAAACACAGGTGTACCAATTAACTTGCTGTCATCTTCAGGTCATGTTCAAGGAACTTAGAGCAGATTACCTGTATCATTTAATACTGATTAATTATATTGTTTATTTTTATTTATCTATTTAAAATTGTTTATATATCTTTAATTAATTATTTAAATGAATTTCTAGTTACCTACTATTCTCACTTCGCATAAGGAGAATTTTTGCATATCTATATGAAAATTTTTACTTTGAAAAAATGTATATATATTTATATATATATATATATATATATATATATATATATATATATATATATATATATATATATATATATATATATGTATACACACACACACACACACACACACACATATATATATATATATATATATATATATATATATATATATATATATATATATATATATATATATATATTATAGATATGTTTATATATCTTGGCTCAGGTGAAAGGACTTCGTAGGTCCGTGGCGCAGTTTCAAATCCGCAGCCGACTGGTCAAGGCGGACACTTTTATCCGTGTAGACACCCCGGGATTACGTATGTAATCAACGGATATTTTGAAAAGCAAATGGGTGTTACAGACTAATACACACATAAACAAAGCCACTCCAACATCTTCTAAAGACATAACAGACACCTCACGCGTTTCGACCTACCTGCCCCAGTTCTCTATGCTTGGGAGAAAGGGGCTTTGGCTGCTGATACATGTACACATCGTTACCGGGGTTTTCAGGCAGGGCAGCCGATCTCAAAGTCCTTCGTAAAAGAAAATTTTACGTTAAAACATTTATATATATATATATATATATATATATATATATATATATATATATATATATATTAGAAGTGTTTGTATATCTTTGAAAATTCTACTTTGGAAATGTTTTACATCTATATGGAAAAATTTTCTTTGAAAATGGCTATATATCTCTATAGAAAATCTTACTTTGAAAATGTTTTACATCTATATTGAAAATTTTACTTTGAAAAATTTTTTTTTTTATATGGAAAATTTTACTTTGAACATTTTTGTATATCTATATGGACAATTTTACTTTGAAAAGGTTAGTATTTCTATATAGAAAATTTTACTTTGAAATGTTTGTACATCTGTATGGAAAATGATGCTTCTTTCCCAGAGAAGTTGCCTTAGTTTATAAATCCCTAGATGGTATAGAAATTATTCTTTGCAAATATAAATAAATCTGATTCTGTCTATCTCTACTTGTCAATCATACTTAATTTTAATTAACTCAAACTCCAATTAGCTCATTCTATAAACGACCGCTAACTATCAGAGAAATAAAATATTCTCCTGAAAAAGCAATCAAATTTTATTGTCCATCGTGTGACAACAATTCACAAACTCATAATTAAGAAGAATGTCATGTTGGGTCAAAAGGGGTCATTCAGAAGGGTCATTGACCTCAAACCTCTGCAACGTACAAAGGTCATTCATCTTATAGCTCTGCATTGCTTCATGTCTTGTTTATTGTCATGAGATGGTGGCAAAATGGTTTTCATAGTGATGAAATTTTAAAATTATGGGTGCTTTTTAGTTTTCTGTAAAAGACAACTATTGAGATGGCTTTGTCTGTCTGTCCGCACATTTCCTGTCCGCCCTCAGACCTTAAAAACTACTGAGGCTAGAGGGCTGCAATTGGTATGTTGATCATCCACCCTCCAACTATCAACCATACCAAATTGCAGCCCTCTAGCCTCAGCAGTTTTGATTTTATTTAAGGCTAAAGTTAGCCATGATCATGCGTCTTGCAACGCTATAGGACAGGCCACCATCGGGCCGTGGCTGAAAGTTTCATTGGCTGCAGCTTATACAGCATTATAAGCTGTACAGAAAGCTCGATTGAGCCGAAGAAACTTTGGAACATTTTTTTATGCACTTTGCTTTATCTATATTGACTTTCACTGATGACATTAATATGCTTTTTGAAAATATAGGTATGTACATAAATATGTATATACTTATATGTTAATGAGTATCTGTATGTAAACGTACACTCAGCCACTAAGCTCAGCCTTAAAATCCACGTGGATTCGAATCTCACTAATGACGAATCTATCCATTAATTTCTTGTGATTTCAAAGGTTTCAGTGAAAAGTGATCTAGAAAACAACCCTTATTCATTTTGCCCTGTGTTTGTTGTATATATAAATCACGTGTCAAAGTAATTATAATCATATATATGCATATATATTTATATGTATGTATATATATATATATATATATATATATATATATATATATATATATATATATATATATATATATATATATATATTATATACATATGTGTGTGTGTATATTTTTATACATACATATATATATATATATATATATATATATATATATATATATATATATATATATATATATATATATATATATATATATATATATATATATACACTACACACACACACACACACGACCAGCCAAGCTGATCAGACAACGACTAATCAAAGAGACCTTGAAGAAGCCTCTATGCAATCTGGTCGTTCCAACTGTTAGCTCAGGAAAATGGGGCTAATTTAATATTCAAATGTCTTCCCCGACGCGAATTCTGAAGCAATAAGAGAGAGGAATGGGAAGTCACGCGTCCAATTAAGAAGCACCGGGCCCAAATCATTCGTCTTATTTTATATATATATATATATATATATATATATATATATATATATATATATATACATATATATATATATGTATATATATATATATATATATATATATATATATATATATATATATATATATATATATATATATATATATATATATATATATATATATACTTATGTATATATATACACACACACACACACACACACATATATATATATATATATATATATATATATATATATATATATATATATAATATATATATATATATATATATAATCACAAAGTCATAAATGCCTACTCTGTTTGCATTTGATTTTCCTTCTTGATTTAGCTTTATTTTGAGAGTGAATTAAAATACAATAGTACCTCTTGAAATATCTAATAATGTACATTTTTAAAGAAGTTCTAGTTGTTTTGATGCTTTCACATCCTGTTTTTCCCAGGCCCTATAAGCTATGCAGGTATCTAATGAAAATAAAATGCAGGACCTACCACAAGTCATTACTAAACCTGACCTGACCCATATAATGTGTCCCTAAGGTGACATCTTTCACAGCTGCTTGCAATTCACATGCCCCTTCTATTGTCTCTATTGTATTCAGTTCCCCAGTCCGCATGCCCTTCACATCTCCCCTCCTTCAAAACTACCTGTGACACCATTAAAGGTTACTTTTCTTGACCTGATCTGCACCTGCAGCTACACCTACTAACACCTGCATACCCACCTACCAATTCCTAGACTCCCACATCTAATTGTCTGATCAGTTATTACCTCTCACCCAAACTCTTATCTGGCTGCCAAACAATGACCTTTCCAGGTACTGAGCTGGATTAACGACACACCCCTTTCGAGAGGACAATGAGAACGCTTTAATAAGAAGCTGTCAACAAGTGTCAAAATACAACAGTCGCCAGCACCAATCTGGGTATACATACTGGCCCCAGCGACCTCCTACTTTGCTAGTCATCCTCCAGATACCACACTGCTAGTATAGTCTACACAGCCCCTCTTCAGAAGCCCTCATCTAGTATACCTTATGCTAGACCTCCTCCAGGTGTCTGTCTGCTCGTAGACACTCTGCCCTACCTCCTTCTGAAGACACTCTGCTAGTCCCCTGAACTAGCCCCCTCTACAACGCTGCCTTACTACCCCAAGTCTGGCACCACACACACACACACACACACACACTCACTAGTCCAACCTGAGCTACTATGCTAGTCCGCTCCTATGACTTCATGCCCTGGACAACCGATGCTAGCTGCTTCCCACTGACGTTGCCCTTACTGTTCTGGAAAATGTCCCCCTGCCTCCAGAGGTCATCCTGAGAGCCTACACCTGAGTCCTACCTACAATGCTACATTGAAGAATCTCGCATCCAGCCCCATCTCCTTACACCCTGATGCCCAGTGTGCCTCCCAGTGCCGCTACCTTCGTTGTATCTCTACCTATTGGGAAACCTTGAGTGGCAATACTTCCA
>NC_089753.1:59274408-59279408 GCF_040412425.1 Macrobrachium rosenbergii
AGAACGAGAAGTTATTCTACAAGAAAATAAACAGAGAGAAAGTGATTGAGTAAATGCATCAGAGAATAAAAGTGGAAATAAAAAGATAGCGTCCGAAGAGAAAGCCAACCTGGGCTCAATGGAGTGAGTACTTTGAGAATTTTCCCTTCTTAATGTCCACTGCTTTCACATTCATACTTTTCCCCTCTCCAGTTCTTACACATCTACTTGAATTCTCATATATATATGTATTTTTCTCTCTTAAATCAATAGTCTATATCCCATTTTTAGAATAAATAAGCAATTTAAAGTACCTTGTGTTGCTCTCCACTTTCTTGATTAGAATTTTCTTAATCAAGATTTTCTTAATCAAGTATGACCTCCTCCTTCTGTATTTCTTATTATCTTCTAGTGCTTCTTTCAAATGAACACCATAAGATTCTTTGGAAGCTTGAATTTCAAGTCAATGGCCCTGTGGTGGGCTTGTTCCATATGAAAAGGGTTCATCTTCTGAGTAATAATAACAGCAATAATAAACAGACATTTATTATAGTTGATAAACTCATTTAGCAGTTGAAGAAAGTAGAGACAAATAGGACAGATAAAAGTTCCCAGAAGAAAGGGAACAGCCAATCATTTGTAGATCTCTGGGTTTTACGACCTCAAAGTTTAATGGTCTATTTCAAGTTGAGCCATAATGCCTCGGGTCATAAGATAACAACCTGGGAGCAGAAGTCTCTCTCTCTCTCTCTCTCTCTCTCTCTCTCTCTCTCTCTCTGTTACAAGACATTACACTTTGTACAAACACACACACAAGACGATTAATTATTTTATATTCACAAAGACACACAAAGTTCCTTTCACTTTGTTTTAAGTGGAACAAAATTAAGGCCTTTTTAATTATCCATTATTTTTGAACATGAATATTTTGCCACAGGTTAATAGATTAATATAATATATTGTCCAAAATTAATATAATTCTTATTGGTTTAATAATTTTATATCTTAATCTTATTTTTCTTTATTATTTTCTTTAATTAATTTGCTAAATTTTGTTTTTCAGATATTTTATACAACATGAAATTAACAAAGGAACAGAGAGTAAAAGCACTTCAATTGTACTATCAAAACAATAAAAATGGTGCTGAAGTTGCAAGATTGTTATCAGCTGAATTTAAAATCCCAAGGGGGTGCCAATCAAAGCCTAAATATCATTTGTATCAAAGTTTATGAAAGTTGAATAAGCATTATATTAAGTTTGTTAATATATTATATTAATCTATTCTCTCTCTCTCTAATACATTCATCTTCTCACAAAAAAATTTGATAATCAAAGACAAAAAGTTCCTTTAATTTTTTATACACACACAAACACAACACACACAGGCGTTACTTACACACACACACCCTTATATATATATATATACATATATATATATATATATATATATATATATATATATATATATATATATATATATATATAAAATTCTTTTATCAAATGCTGTTGCAACGAATTCTTGTTTGTCCACAACAAGAGTGTGAGTATTGGTTCCAATATTTGAACGAATCCTATTTTAATCTTATTTTTCGGTGGTATGATAATCTTGTTCTTAAGAGCTACAGTTCTTAAGTTAACATTATAATTTTGTTATTAAAAGACCCGGCTCTAGGTTTAACATGATAATTTGGTTATTATAAGATAAAGTTCTGCTTTAATTGAAGCTCAAGGCTACACACACACACACACACACACACACACACACACACACACACTCTCTCTCATGTGTCACCCGAATTTACACTTAATCTTGTGGTCTCTCTCCTATCGTGGGGCCACAAATATTAATTTGTATGCTTACTTCTCTTCAAAGACTTCAAGTGCCTATGGTATACAAGCATACATCTTGATTATATTTACGTTTATATTATTTTTATCTATACGATTCTGTAGAGTACAGAGCCCTTATGTAAACGGACATAATTTTGTAGATACTAACGTTTTCTCTTAAAAGGCAGCAAGTATCTGTGTATACAAGCACGGTCAAGTGTTTTTGGGGAACCGGGGGCGGGGTACATTGTACCTGAGTGCCCACCAGTCTTTTTTGGCAGGTGATGGTTTTTAACTATTTTACAGTGTAGGTGGCAGCATTATATAAATGTAAATATAATCTTGTTTATATTTACATTTATATAATTTTTACCTATGCTGATCTGTAGAATACAGAGCAATGTATTAAAACGGACGTATTTTTGTAGATACAATGTTTTCTCTTCAAAGACTTCAAGTACCTATAGTGTATAACCATGCATCTTGATTATATTTAAGTTTATATTACTTTTATCTATACGAATGTTTTCTCTTCCAAGGCTTCAAGTACCTATGGTATACAAATATACATCTTAGTTAAGCTTTCATGTATATAATTTTTATCTGTAGTGATCTGTAGAATACAGGACCCTGTATGCTAAGAGATATTTTTGTAAAAACAAATGTTTTCTCTTCAAAGACTTCAAGTACCTATAAGTATACAAAGACACAACTTGACTGTGCTTACGTTTGTATTATTCTTATCTACAGTAATCTGAATACAGAATACAGAACACTTTATTACAACGGACGTATGTTTATAAATAAAAATGTTTTCTCTTCTAAGACTTCAAATACCTCTAATATACAAACATAGATCTTGATTATATTTACGTTTATATTATTTTTATCTTTACTAATCTGTGGAGTATAAAGAGGATTGCATACAAATGTACGTATTTTTGTAGAGACAAATCTTTTCTCTTCAGTGATTTCAAGTGCCTGTGGTATACGAAGCCACATCTTGATTACATTTACGTTTATATAATTTTTATTCATAATATTCTGTAGAATACAGACCATTGCATACAAACAGACCTATGTTCGTAGATAAAAATATCTGTTATCAGCTTGAAAGCGTCACAAACGCGTACAACTATTTAGTATGTATGAATTATCATAAACATCGGCTTCATTAAAAGCACTGTTTTCCTGGTAATGAAATTGCAGCTTTTATGGCTTTGCATTTTGCTCTATTTGTGACTGACAATTTCATTACAATAATGAAATTCGAGATACCCACAAAAATTTTAAAAATTGATTTGTCAAGTTTAATCTGTTTTTTTATTGATTTAACTCTGCTGTATCACAGTTTCGGATGATACATTTTATTTTTTGATGAATTAAGATAATTCGTTTTGCTTTCAGTAACAAACGACCACTGTTGCTTTCAGTGACGTTGTATGTACTTAAAAGCGAACAAAAACAAACAGAAAGACAATTTAACGAAAGCTTTAACACTAAATGTGAACAAGGTACAAGCTTACCCATATTACGCTGGCCATTATATCCGTTAGCTCGGAGTAATGTCCAGAATTTCGTAAACCATTTCGGCGGCAATAATGACATCGTTTTATTCGCGTTCCCGCCCATCGACGTTGGTCGTTGTTGCTATTATGCGAGGAAGTCAGGGCAACCGGGGCCTTTGGAAGTGGATCTAACGTCTACTAACGTCTACTAACGTCTAAACAAAACATAATCTCCAGCAAATAGCGCTACCGGTTGGTCTAAGCGTCTATGAATGTCATAGTTAACCCTTGAATGTTGATTCCCATTTTCTGTATCCATCCTCGCCAATAAGGGTCATTTGAGAAAGCATTCAGTGGAAATATCCTGTTAAATATTTGTATTTTTCAAAATTATTTCTATTCGATGCGGTATTTCACGCTGAATAAACATGTATGGAACTGAATATTAACTTTTGCAAAGTATTTATCCCATATTAAAGTTTAATAACCTCTTTTAGAGTCACAAAATAAGACTATATCTTTCTCTTATGTTTACATATTCTTGCGTTAGCACATTCATATCCTTATTTTAGCATATTAGTTTTTAGTTTCTTTGGTCTATAGCATTTTGGGATTTTTAAAAATTTTGGCTTTCTTCCCATTAAATAGCATTTTGTATGTAAAATATTTTTATTTATATTTGATTCGTATAATTTTTACATTTCTAATTTCCCATTAAGTAAAATATTATATTAAAATTACATATATACGTAAATTATAAGTTGAAATGACATATGTATATATTTGATTCGTATAATTTTTACCCATATCTAATTGAAATTAATCAACCTCATAATACACATAGTCTTATAAATACATACGTACATTTACATACACCACACATTTGATATGGACTGAAGTACTCATTACTAAAAATAATTAAAACAGTGTCACAACACTGTTAATGAGATTGAAAATTTATAATTAGTTTCTCCCTTTCTTTTTTTTTTTTTTCAGAAATGAAACATCATTAGGATAATGCAGTTTGAGGTGTTTGCAAAAGTAAGATATGCAAGTTATATTTTTGTTATATATATATATATAATAATATATATAATAATATATAATATATAATATATATATATATCTCAAGCTGCTTCAGCTGCATTTGAAGATATTTTCCTTATTGCGGACTTCTCTTTAGTGGAGGTGCGTGCTAACAGCTCGCCTATATTTGTCATTTCAAAATCCATTAATCAACCTCATAACTCTTCTGAGCACATAAGTCTTATATAATAGCGGGGGTCATGGACGGCGAATACATTTATTTAATGAGCTCGATCCTGAGAACCACCTGGGAATGTCATTCATTCCAGCGTTCCCATTTGATATGGACATCATCGGAAGTACTCATTACTAAAAATAATTAAAATCCAACGAAGTGTCATCTGATGAAGGCGCCCTTCGAGACAATCCCCGACTGGTTTAGCAGCTGATGATTAATGAGATTGAAAATTTTATAATTAGTTTCTCCCTTGAAGTTTCAATCAGAATTTTTTTCAGAAATAAAACATCATTAGGATAATGACAGAAGAGTTTGAAAGGTGTTAGAAAAATAAGATATTGAATCCAGATTTTGACTTTTATGACAAATATTGTTTTGTTAGAAAAGTTAGCCAAATTATAATAATAATAATAATAAT
>NC_089753.1:59284408-59289408 GCF_040412425.1 Macrobrachium rosenbergii
TGTCGTTACTAAGGCCGAATCGCGGAGCCCATTTTCATGTACACAAAGTAATATACTAATCGCTACGGCAATTCCGATCGTTATTGTTTCATATAGCGGGAATCATTCAAAACCGTGTCAGTGAAGTAGCAAACGAACTGAAATAGTAATTTTACAATAAAGGTACCGTTCAACAACGTAAATTTACGCAGGCAGGCTAGCATTTCTCTTTTCATTCTTTTGTTTAATGTCCGGGTGAGAATACGATAACAAAAGACAAAGTTGTTTGGTAATTTAGTTTTCCATCCGAACGTAAAACGCTATGCATGATTGGTATATTTAAAGTAAAATCTGGATACCTGCATTTGTTGCGTTGTTTTTTGAGTTTGTTTGGAAAAAGAAAATACCCGCCATCTTGGATTCCTCCGCCGTGTTAGCGGTTGTTTTGAAATTGTTCGAACTGTTTGTGAGAGAACGGCCATTTTGGTGTTCCTTCGCCGCCCGAGGTTGTTTTGAAATTTAGGCCTAACGGGACTTTTCCGCCATCTTATGACCTTGTTATTGTCATCCTCTGTTGTGACCAGACTCTGCCTGAGCCACTCTTGGGTCATTTTTTTTTTTTCCTTTCGTCAGCGAACCCACCTCCTAATATCTTAGCTAGAAAAAACCAAAAGATAATTTAGGCAGGAAAGATAGGCCTTAGTTAGGAGTAATAACAAGTTCTTATACAGATACCTGCTATAAAAATCATATAAAGAGAATTTAAAATTTTACGATAAACTTTTGTGACGTCGGCTCCCAGGAAAATTAAGATAATAAAGTAATCCCTAAGGAAGCCAAGACGACGCATCTATATCATTTTATTAAGATCCATGCCATTGTGCATGTATAAAATCTTTGTTTACATGTTCTCAAGCAGCAAGAAATTCGCTGATTGAAAATCTCTCTCTCTCTCTCTCTCTCTCTCTCTCTCGTCATTCAAGTAAGCATTCCTAACCTAAGTGTACGTGACCCTCTTCAAAGAAAGAACGGCCGACACTAGGCTATTTAATTCGAATACAATAAACCAAATAAAAGAAACACCTCTGTCCCACAATAGATGAGGACAAGTTAAGAGTAATTACGATACAGTGATAAACTGTCGGGTCACGAGTGAGGCCTGCTATCCAGACCGAAGCAAACAGTAGTTTTCACCTCTGAAAAAGAAGGCCAGCACTGGGGCCGGTACTGGGACCAGCCACTCACGAGGATCTTTAAAGAGAAAAAAAAAAAAAACCCAAATTCACTTTATTCCACAGTGCCAATAATTTGCAGCACTGTCATCACTTGAATAGCTTACTCTCTCTCTCTCTCTCTCTCTCTTTACCTTCCCTTTCTCTCTCATTCGATTGTTGCACTCTGCAGGGTGTAGAGTGCCTTTCCTCCCATATAGCCTAGTTGGACTCCAGTAGAGGGTCCCTAGGAACACATTGGCACCATAAGTGCCACTAAAGAAAACAAAAGGGAACACAGAAGAGAAGGTTCTTCTGGGACCTAACCTGCACCAGTGCCTAGGGATACTGAGTGCCACCAGTGTGACCTGTACACGGCACACCCAAACTACAGTGCCACCTTTTGAAAGGTGCCACGTCATTGAAGAGACACTTCCTCGCTGCCCAAGTACGCCCAGTCGACCCGGTTAGACGCCCTTCCCCACCAGAACCATGGCAGCAGAGCATTATAAAACCTTCCTGGGGCTGGGGACGGCGGCAGGTCTCACTGCCTCGGAACTTACCACCTGGGTTAAGGAGCAAGTGGACGACTTGGCCAAGCGGGAGAAGGAAGAAAGACTCGAGCAGAGGAAATATGAAGCTGAGCAGAGGAAGTATGAAGAAGAACGAAGGAAGTATGAAGCCGAGCAGAGGAAGTATGAAGAAGAACGAAGGGTGTATGACACCGAGCAAAGGCAATATGAAGAGGAAAGAGAAGAAAGAAGAGACAGCATGAGTTAGCCTGCAAGGAAACTGAGTTAGCCCTAAAGGAGAAGGAGCTCGAGCTTGAGAGAGCGAAATGGAGAATGCCGAAGCTATGGCTAGCCATCGAGCCTCCAGTCCTACACCTGCTGCATCAAACGCTCCAATTTCGAGCATCAATTCCCTAGTCACCAAGTGGACTGAGGACGAGCCAGAAGCATGGCTGGAGGAGATCGATGCTCTTTTCGATAACTACAGCACCACGGAGACGGAGAGAGCCTTAATACTAGCCAAGCATATGGAGGGAAAAGCCAAGGCAGCGCTTCACTCACTGGAGAAGAGCCAGAGAGGCAACATGGCGGAAGTTCGTAGAGTCATTACCAAGGCCTACGAGATAACCCCAGAAAAATGGAGACAGCGGTTCCGGAGTCTTGCCAAGGAAGTCGGCTGGTCTTGGACGGAATGGGCATGTCACAAAACCCAGTCCGCACGCGCTGGTTCGACTCCTTGGCCTGCACGACGTTTGAGGATCTCTTCAATCGGACCATGCTAGAAGACCTCTTCCAATGTGTGCCAGGGCCCCTTGCGGTATATCTTAACGATAAACAGCCCTCCACACTTATGGAAGCTTGTCGCATGGCTGATTCGTGGGAAACTTTCAATCAGTCGCATAGCACCTCTCAGAAGCTAATCATCCCTCCGCCTACCTCGAACTCCACTCGCCCGAAGAATGGACTGCCTAGCAAGACCCTGTGCAACTATTGCAAGAAGGGGGCCACGCTGAAGCTGAATGCCGATACAAACTCGGCACTAATAAGCAGCCTAACCCTGCCAGCCAGAACTCCGCCCCGATTCATCCGCTCAGCCCTCTCCTCCAACAGTTACTGCAGGCCACCGAGCCCATCCAAAAGGCCCGTGCAAATCCTGTGGGGCTGCTAGCCACTACAATGCTGGATCTCCGGCCTGTCCACATCATGTCCCCACCACCAAATTTGTCAACCTAATCAGCACTTCATTTTCTGCTGCTGGTCCGCACCGGATCCTTTACCCCGAGAGACTGGAAACCCAGTTCATCTCGGTGGCCCCTCTTCAGAGCACTAGCCTGCCCGTGACCCTTCCGGTCACAGTAGACACTGCGGCAGACATTAGCCTGATCACTAGGGCCCAAGTGCCAGCCGGTGCCATGGTTGACGAAGAAACCCGGTGGAAATGAAGTGGATAGAGGGCCACACCATCACCGTTCCCACGGTCCAACTCCAGGTTATGACACCTTGGGGCACGATACCCCACCGCCTCGGCGTGGTAGGTGGAATTCGGCCCGGAGTGGCCTTCTTGTTGGGTCGGGATCTTCTCTGCGGAAGCCCGTCACCAACGCCACTCCGCAGCCGCGTTACCTCCTCCACGGAGGCCCCATCTAACACTGTCAATAATGACAAACCTCCCCCTCCCGCCCACCAAAGTGGTCCGCGGAAGGGGCGCCACCCAACCTATTTCAGGCGTAGCCCTCTCCAATCGCGAAGGGCTGGCCCACCAAGAGGTCCTCCCCTCCGCGAAGAGAGATTCAGGAGGAGCAGTACCGCTGCAGGACGTGCAAGCCGGGCAGACCACTCCACAAATTGGGAGGGCTGCCAAGCAAGCAACGCCCAGCGGACGCCCCGAACAAAACTCTAGGAGAGGCTACGATCTCCTGCTGGGGCAGGAATCTCTGCCGCAGCCAAACCCAAGTCGTCCGAGAGGTATTGCACTCCGGGACCCCTTGTCAGGCATGCCTGACCTCAACTGCTGCCAGTGCCACTTGCGAGCACTGAGCAGTGCCAGACTCCGTCCGCCATGGACGTTGAGCTACCAGTGGAAAAGGCCCCATGCCGGGTCTAAATCATGAGGCTTAATCCTCCTCCGGAGATTTAGGATTCCCCATGCAGCTGATCATTGCGACTGGAGAGCCTCCAGCACCCGAACCTTCTTCTTCGCAAATTTGACTCCAGGGGATGAACCCTGAGGATCGAAATGGTATCCCTTCCTTGGAAGACCAGGAACTGGCATCCTCGGATGCAGAAGTTGAGATCGCTCTCGCTCCGGTTGTCGCAGCAGCCGGAGTAGGGAGTCCTCCGCAGCTTTTTGCAGTTGCCCCTGACTTCGCGCCCACTAGCCCTTCTGGCCTGTCCCCGGAGTCGGTGCTTTCATCACCTGCAGGCCAGCTACTGATAGGCCTTGGAGGAACCCGAAAAGAAGAAGAAGGGGTGTGAAGAGAGCCCAGTAGTTGCCGAGCTATACGCTCATCCTGGCACTAGTGCCCTCTCGGCACAGTGCCCTAACATCTAAGAGTGA
Organism: Macrobrachium rosenbergii; assembly: GCF_040412425.1. Lineage (NCBI taxonomy): Eukaryota > Metazoa > Arthropoda > Malacostraca > Decapoda > Palaemonidae > Macrobrachium > Macrobrachium rosenbergii. Next base: position 59,288,668 of record NC_089753.1, read on the forward strand.
TCCTGGCCCCTTGCCCAGAGAAGGTAGCCAGTGTGATCTCTTCCTTTATTTGTACCTAGCCTAGGCCGCCTTAAAGCACGGGTACATCAATTTAGTAGCCTTGTTCCTTCCACTTACCACCGAGCCGCAGTAATCATGTAAGTAGCCTAACTAATTTCAGTAATCTTAACTATTGTGAAACGAGCCACGATGCTCGTGACACGCATGGCCTAAGACCTCAGTGAGGCACCCATTTATCATATGAGGCAACCTCATGAATTAACTGGTAAATATTAATTGTATTAAAAATAAACCAAGTTGTGATTTAGTTAGAACATTAGCTCTTATGTTGGTGCTACGGTCGGGTTAGGATAGGTTAGGTTTAGGGAATATCATAGAATGTACCACTAGGCTAGGTCTAAAACACATCTTGATTGTAGGAGGTAGCCTTATAATAACCGTGAGCACCTTCCAGTACTATTAGAATTAGGTAAAGTAGTGAATACAGCTCGTATCCTATCTAGGGTTAGGTAGTTCTGTAGCTAGGTAGGCTAACCAGGACTAATCTGCTCAGGGAAGGAGAGTAACCTACGAGAGGCGAACAGCTTGTTTAGTATAGACCTTCACGCCTGAAAAGGGGAGTGAAGGCCTCTTAAGGGGGAGCTTTTATAAATATTACTGCTGTTCGCCCTCGATGTATTTAGGTGTAGGAATATTAGTCCGATTGACCTCGACAGAGAACATCTCTGCTTGTGGTAGGCT
>NC_089753.1:59294408-59306908 GCF_040412425.1 Macrobrachium rosenbergii
AGATTCATTCTTAGACAAATTTGTCATCTGCCTTTTAATCAATGCCATTTTAACTAAATAAAATTATATACTCTCTAAAAAGTCAATCTTTTTTTTCATTTGATCGTCTTCGTACGAAGTCATTTATAAAAACGAATCAAGGATTTTGTAAAGTGATTCAGTCTTTTACACCTGGGAGATAAATTAAATTTTTGTCTGTTTAGGAGCTTTGTATAGGAAACATACTCACCAACCATCTAGCTACATAAAAGGTACCTGCGACCTTGGAGGAAAGGTCTGTAAATGAGGATTTTCTTGGTAAATATGATACTAAAATCCTTACTAGTATCTCTTGCGAATGGATAACACAGGCTTCCCCTGCTTTAATTAAAATATTTGGTCTATATTCCATATTTTTCCCGAAAGTTTTATTGAAAGTTATCCACTAAAAATTTACTTTGTAAGAAGGGAGATATATTGATGAAATTCCTTTCTCTTAAAAATTTCACTGATAATCCATTTGTTTCTAATCGAACTGACTCCTGATTTGGGCGTGATAAAAGCTTCATAAGCTGTGAAGGATCTTAAAATTTTTCACATGATTCTAGGAAATTTATAATATATATATATATATATATATATATATATATATATATATATATATATATATATATATATATATATATCTGATTAATCTTGATTAATCTTTCCGTCATATTACTGATCTAGATATTAGTAGCACTCCTAGACACAAAGCTCCAGGTTAATTACTGTTCATGGCATTTTTAACATTCCTAATAATTGATCGCTTAATAAAACTTTTTCCTAATTCCTTAACATCAACTGAATCTTGTCAACAAATGATTTTGATGTAAGTAAATCACCTAATTCAGCAAGAACCTCCAGCTGACCAGAACTTATATAAATCCTGTAGTTTGCTACGAGTTTTATCTTGGCTACAACTAAAATGTGGGATAGTTTGCTTAGTGCAGTTGTGGAATCTTCTTCTGGTCTCCAAATGTTTAAGCGAGGGGCTAATTCATTCCTGCTCTCTCTCTCTCTCTCTCTCTCTCTCTCTCTCTCTTGACGTCTCCTGAATTTCAGGTGGATCAGTTTTGTTTTCTGTTTCCTCGTGCTTATTTATTTATCACCTTTTACTGTAACTCTCTCTCTCTCTCACTGCAGGCTGATTTCCCTTTGGAGCTTTCTCGGGTTTATATGGTCTTTTGATCCTGTCCAGGGTTTTCAGCCGAAGATTTAAAGAAAAATAAAGAAAGAAAAGAAGAAGTAAGAAAGATTGAGAATTTTGTTTAATCAAGAGTGATGATCTGAATGAGAATTCCCAAGAAGGTTGGTAAGATAAATCGCACAAATAAAAGGCCAAAGTATCCTCATTAGCATAATGGGAAGAGAGTGTAATGAGATCAGTAGATTTATTAGTGAGGTTATTCACTCTCTCTCTCTCTCTCTCTCTCTCATGCTTTCTCTTCTCCTCTACCTCTCTCTCTCTCTCTCTCTCTCTCTCTCTCTCTCTTGTCGTTCTCTCACTCTCTACTCACACTACTCTTCTCTCTCTCTCTCTCTCTCTCTCTCTCTCTCTCTCTCTCTCTCCTCTTCCCCCAAGCCAGAGGACCCGGGTTCGATTCCGGGGTGAGAGAGGGCTCTGTGAAAAGAATTGAGAAGATAAGATGCAAATTCATATGATAAAATTAGTATTGTAATTATTGCATTACGTCTAGAACTCTAGATGGTGGTGAAATTGCAATAGAAATGAGTGCATTACTTCCTTAATACTGTTCTCCTTGCATTTTAATACATTTTTAGCTATAAATTAGCTTAATATCTATTAATTTATTATTTTATTTTTTTAAGTGAGATCTCTTCTTTCTGTATTTCCCTTTACCATCTCTTACATCTTCCTAATGAACACCATAACATTATTTGGAAGCTTGAATTTCAAGGTGATGGCCATTATGGGCTTGTTCCAAATGAATAAGTATCATCGTCTGAATAATAATAATAATAATAATAATAATAATAATAATAATAATAATAATAATAATAATAATAATAATAATAATAATAAGAGTTCTGTATAATAACAGAATAACGATAGAATGGCTACAGGAGCCTAACAGAGAATTGGAAGGAAAATTGGCATATGCACAAAATGCAAAATCCTCAAAAACAAAATCCTAATCCTTGTTTTGTAAGTCAATATTTCTGCTCCCTGCGAAGTATTGCGAAGGGCATGGCAGTTTACGTCCTCCCCACCCCCACCCCCCAACCAATCCTGAGGTTATTGCCTTCCCAGGGAATGTTTACGGAATAGACGAATCGATCAGAAGAAGAAAAGGAAGAAGAGGAAGAAGAAGGAAGAAACCAAAATCCAACTTAACTTTCTCCGCAGAGGGAATATTTGAAAGGGAATGAACTCAAAGTTTACGGCGAAAATAATGTTTTGAAAATGACGAAGATAATTTGTTATTTGGGGGGGGGTGGGAAGGGGAGGGAACTTGACATCTCTCCTGAGGAGGATTTCCGAGGACTTCTGGGGACTTATTGGGACTTCTGAGGACTTCTTCCTTCGTGATGAATGGGATTCCGCAAGTTCCCTCCGATCAGGGCGGGTGGAAGTCTGGCAACCAATTCCCATTCTTTACCGAATCGCTCGTTTAATTTCTTCTTCTTCTTCTTCTTCCGTCGAAGAGAGATTGACGAAGTTGTTTGACTAAAACCTTGAAAAGACCGGAAGTCTGGATTGCGGTCTTTTTTTTTTTTTTTTTTTTACTGCGCTTCGACACGAGAAGTTTGACAAGTCAAACTTCGAAGAGATTGTAGTATTTGAATATGAGAGAAATGTTCTGTTTAGTTAAACCTTTCAGTGGCAACTGGTATTCAAATCACAATGTGACATGGTTTACGAACCTAAAGCAGTTCTGAAAACAAGTGTTTACACACTACAGTAAATTACGTCATAAACACATGTCGGTAACTTGTAGCATGCATATTTCAAAAAGGTTGACAACAAGTCGGGGACAGTTAGTGGAGAGCATACCCGTGGCAAATACTGGATATTCGTATGAAATGTTAGTCATTAACTTGCATTCAACCAGTGTGTAATGTATTGTCGACATGTGTTTACTGGCAACTTATAATATACATATCACAAACAGGTTGACAACAAGTCAGCAACCGCAAGTGGAAAGCGAAACTTTGGCAAATGTTTGATAATCACGAAGGGCTACTTAGAACTACTATTAAGTCGTTGACTTGTATTCAACGTATGTGATCTGCCCATGATAAGTTTCCGACGTGTTTATGACACGTTTAATACAGTGTGGATGCACCTTAAGACTTCTTCGATATGTAAACGCCGAGTAAACACATAGAAGTTGCAAAGGAAGTCGTTCAGTACCTACATTAACATATTTTTTTTTCTTCTGCAAAGAAACGGACAAATACAGCGAGCATCCCACTTGAATATTCCTCTCCAGACTTTCACCTCAGATCAAGCTAAAACCAACAGCACTCGAGCCAGAAATATTGGTCTTTGGCCAACACTCGCGGAATCGAGAAACATCAAAAAGTTCATCGATTCCAGTTTATTTACTCAGAGTCAAAAGTTAATTGCAAATCCGATTCCCACAGTCCGATGCAACGCAGAGCAAATCCTTCAATAATCCCTCAATAAATCACAGTTTCATTCACGAAGCTCGGAAGATAAATCCCTTTTCCTCGGTAATTGCCAGAGGATTCATTTGTCTGCGTTAATCGTTCATTAGTCATTTTCACCTGCGACTTGCCGATGCAGACAAAAGAGTAAGGGACTGAGAATTATTGTTTTGTTGTTCGATCAAAAAGAAAGTGGTCGTGTAAGTTATACGTCAAGAGAGAGAGAGAGAGGAGGCATATATAGAGATATATATAGATATATATATATATATATATATATATATATATATATATATATATATATATATATATATATATATATATATATATATATACACACACACACACACATGGAAATGAACTCATAGAAACGTGTTTCACAGAAATAGATTTTGAATCTCATCGGGACTGAATGGTATTTTGAGTGAGAGTCCAGGGAGGTAGCAATTCCTCCACATAATGTGAGAAATGCATATACAGTATATATATATATATATATATATATATATATATATATATATATATCTATATATATATATATATGTATGTATATATAGACATTCATACATATATATATATATATATATATATATATATATATATATATATATATATATATATATATATATATATATATATATATATATATATATATTTCTACGCGTGTCCGAGGGATACTTACTTGATTCTGGGCGGCAACGGATGAATGCAGGAGTTCCTTATTTTTATTACACATCTGGCTCAATATTAGAACAATTCGTAGACAACAAGGGAAAATCTCTGGCTTAGGGCCTTCTTCATGTGAGGGAAAATTATGTACACTCAAGGGTTCTCTTAATTAATTATATTTACACAACGAACACAGATCAGAAGACGAATTACTGGGCAGGTAATAATAAGGGCCTGCTAAAGGAATGTATTCTTCGCCGACCATGTCTTCATAACAGGAAACATCGCAGTGGGGGGTAGAAGGGGGACTGCACACGCATAGAGCCGAGTGATTCCAGAGTCGAGGCCTATCTGCAAAAAATTGCAAGACGATTACGTGCAAGAATAATAAGACGCTCAAGGAGGACTGAGGGAAATGCACAGATGGTGCCAAATAACTCAGTTCAACACGAAATGCATAATTACGTTAAGAAGATGGTGTCCTCGTTCGATAAGGCGCAGGCGATGGAGGAGGGAATTAAAATGCCACTACAAAAATATACCGGTTCAAGCCTCGAGGTTGAATACGTGGAAGGTTCAAGGGACAGGCAAGGTTAAGGACATCTGTCTTTGGTGGCGTTCTGAGCGATTCTCTCTAGATTTCCGTTGCATTGTCTATAAATAACCTTCGGGGATTACGCCACGGCGTCTGGCTAGGTGGTGCACAGGTCAATCTTCATCACATCTATATTGACCGCATGGCATCAGTTAACCCTCGTGGAAGGTTCAGGATAGGGCGGAGCAACAACCTTCTCTTTTTTTTGGACCCTCCTTGCCTGTTGTCTGGTGCCGTCGAGGAAGGCATCTGGGAACAAGGCCTTAGGCAGTCATTTTGAAAAGAGAGACAGGTTGGGCTTAACCATTTTGGGGCGTGAAGGAGAGAGCTCATGAAGGGGCAAGTGGAAACCCACAGTTCTAGTAATTAAAACAATTGAAATTAATTTTATTTCTTTCTCAATTACATTACAGATGTAGAAAAAAAGGTGAGGTGGATTGGAAAAGGTTCCATCCTTTGAAATATATATATATAAATTATATATATATATATATATATATATATATATATATATATATATATATATATATATATATATATATATATATATATATATTATGTATACAGTATATATATATACATACATACATACATATATATATATATATATATATATATATATATATATATATATATATATGTATGTATGTATTTCTAACTCACATCGGGGTAGAACCCAGGCCTTTCAATATATAGGCAAAGGCACTACCAACCGGACCACACAAGTCATAAAAGAAATTGGAACCTAAGTATCACTGTATCTTAGGCTTTTACAACCTAAGCAGGCATACTGCCTCGCATACCAAAGAGTTTTTCCCAACTTCCTGACCCAGCAGTGACCCAGTTGACAGCATCTCATTTGAAGTTTCCCTTCTGGGTGAATGTGATAGAAGTAATCAACACATCATGATGTCTGGAGAGAAATAAATTTCTGACTCACATTAGAAACGAAGTTTTCAATACCTGGACCGTCTGTGTGTCGAGTGAGGGAACCTTAGTTCCCCTTTTGCATAACGAAGAAAAGAAGTTATCGGATCAGCTGCCTAATGGAATACAAATAAGGCATCAATCATGAATAATCAATTAGTCCCTGTCCCGTCCAGTTGGGTCACACAGAGAGAGAGAGAGAGTCTGGTAATGAGGCCGAGTGATGAAGGGGAGGAATTTACGAGCGTCTAGGAGACTGTAAGGAGATTAGTTCAAGAATCTTTATTTTTATAAGATTTCAAATGTACCTATTCACTAAAAGGCTTTTGGAGGTATTAGTTTTTAATGGTCATTGTCACGATGCAAGAATCATTCCAGGTTCTTTCAGACTCTTAACAACAGCGTTTCAACACCAGCAACTGAAATATGGGAAATGAATATAAAAAGAAACTCTCACAACACTACAACCATTTATTCGCAACCTTATTTACAGAGAAAATGAAATGTTGTTTCCCCTTTGCTCTCATCAACGGAACACTAAACAAAATAAATCTAAGCAGTTATAGATAGGGGGAACAGGTTGCAAGGTAGAGCAATCTCGATACTTAAATGGTGGCACGGTGACCTCGGGCTTGAAGACGACACAGAAGGGCGGCTGGGAACTCAGCAGAGATGTTGCTGGTACGATGACCTCGGGCTCGTACACGTCACAAAAAGGAATGTCTTTAAGATGAGGCAGTAAATGCTGTTTCTCCAAGACTCCGGAGATTGTGCAAATGGAGGGCAGGAAGGGCTGGAGACTCTTGCTCGCTACAAGCAGGAAGGGCTGACTACTTCACGTTGTCACAGGCAGGAAGGGCTGACTACTTCACGTTGTCACAGGCAGGAAGGGCTGACTACTTCACGTTGTCACAGGCAGGAAGGGCTGACTACTTCACGTTGTCACAGGTAGGAAGGGCTGACTACTTCACGTTGTCACAGGCAGGAAGGGCTGACTACTTCACGTTGTCACAGGCAGGAAGGGCTGACTACTTCACGGTGTCACAGGCAGGAAGGGCTGACTGCTTCACGTTGTCACAGGCAGGAAGGGCTGACTGCTTCACGTTGTCACAGGCAGGAAGGGCTGACTACTTCACGTTGTCACAGGCAGGAAGGGCTGACTACTTCACGTTGTCACAGGCAGGAAGGGCTGACTACTTCACGTTGTCACAGGCAGGAAGGGCTGACTACTTCACGTTGTCACAGGCAGGAAGGGCTGACTGCTTCACGTTGTCACAGGCAGGAAGGGCTGACTACTTCACGTTGTCACAGGCAGGAAGGGCTGACTACTTCACGTTGTCACAGGCAGGAAGGGCTGACTGCTTCACGTTGTCACAGGCAGGAAGGGCTGACTGCTTCACGTTGTCACAGGCAGGAAGGGCTGACTACTTCACGTTGTCACAGGCAGGAAGGGCTGACTACTTCACGTTGTCACAGGCAGGAAGGGCTGACTACTTCACGTTGTCACAGGCAGGAAGGGCTGACTACTTCACGTTGTCACAGGCAGGAAGGGCTGACTACTTCACGTTGTCACAGGCAGGAAGGGCTGACTACTTCACGTTGTCACAGGCAGGAAGGGCTGACTACTTCACGTTGTCACAGGCAGGAAGGGCTGACTACTTCACGTTGTCACAGGCAGGAAGGGCTGACTGCTTCACGTTGTCACAGGCAGGAAGGGCTGACTGCTTCACGTTGTCACAGGCAGGAAGGGCTGACTACTTCACGTTGTCACAGGCAGGAAGGGCTGACTGCTTCACGTTGTCACAGGCAGGAAGGGCTGACTACTTCACGTTGTCACAGGCAGGAAGGGCTGACTACTTCACGTTGTCACAGGCAGGAAGGGCTGACTGCTTCACGTTGTCACAGGCAGGAAGGGCTGACTACTTCACGTTGTCACAGGCAAGAAGGGCTGACTTCTCCACACAAGCAGGAAGGGCTGACTACTTTTCTTCGTCACTGGTATGTAGGCTCGCTGCTTCACCTCGTCTCGAACATGGAAGGCTTAGGGACTTCTCATCACAAGCAGGAAGGGCTGGCTGCTTCTCTTCGTTTCGGGCAGGACAAGATTTTATGGGGAAGAGTCAGGGGCGTCTGAAGGGGATACTCCCGTCGGAACCTTCCCTTGTCCGACCTCTGAGTGCCGTCTCCGTCTCTGTGTCTATATCTCTGTCTTGGGAAGTCTCTTCTGGAAGCTTATATACCCCTGTATAGGCGGAGCTAATAACGACAATCGTTATTCCCATATAAGGAGTTTTTTGACTTTCTGCACAATGATTGGTTCCTAATAACCGCCCACTTCCGGTCACGCCATAGACGATTCCAGAGTTTTCGTCGACTCACTAATTCTCCAGGACGCGCTGACAACAGGAACTGACTGGTGAGCAAACGCAGGAAGCAGTCACGTCTTGGAAAAGACTTCATCATTATTGCATCTACCCATGACAGTCGTTTCAGGATAATTCAGATATCTTATTTGTAATGTGAATTAATTATTTGTCACATAAAGAGATAGGTTCAATAATCTTTATTTTTATAAGGTTTTAAATGTACTTATTTATTAAATGGCTTTTGGAGGTATCATTCATACTTCTTAGGCTTCTATGGATCACATTAGGTTGTGTCAGAAATCTTACATTTGATGTGAATGAATTATTTGTCATATAAGGAGATAAACTCAAGAATATTTATTTTTTTAAGATTTTAAATGTACCTATTAATTAAAAGGCTTTTGGAGGTATCAACTATATTTTTAGGCTTCTAATAATAACACTGGGGTGAGTCAGAAATCCTATTCTTAATTGTGAATGAATGGTTTGTCATATGATATTGAAATACCACATAACTGAGGAATATAAAGAAGATTGTTATCATTAATTTGAACATGCAACTTAAGTTTAACATATAAACGAAGCTTTCTTTATTGATTAGCCTACGAACCCTTTCTTCTATTTCATTCTAAAACCCACCCTCTGCGAGAGCAGAAGACCTGTTCACATATTCCTATTTTTCACAAAAGCAAAAATACTTTTATTTACACAAGAGAAACAAAAGACACTCATCTCTATTATCTATTTCCCATTCCCTTTTTGAGTGTCTGTCTCATGGCTGTCTCAGTCCAATTCTTTTGTCACCTTTAGTCTGCCTGTCTGGAATCTTAATCTTTGCTCAAGTCACCCTGTTTTCAGCAGAGAGAGAGAGAGAGAGAGAGAGAGAGAGAGAGAGAGAGAGAGAGAGAGAGAGAGAGAACTCACCAGGCTAAACATCAATCTAACAGCTTTGGAATCTTAATCAGTTGCTCGTCCGTCCCCTTTCAATCTCCAGGTACCTGATTTTCTTCCTGAAACTGTTTCGTTTATCATGATTGTCTGACCTGCTCTTTGCGCATGCGTCCTAACTCTACGAAATTAAGCATCGCCGAGTGTTCATGGAGAGGCGGGGTGGGGGGGCGGTTTCGGAGAAAAGGGGTGGGTCGAGAAGTGGGTTGGTGGTGGGGCGGGATTACAATTCAACTCGCATTCCCGAATTCCTTCCTTTCCCTTTGAACGCCGCCCTTGAACTCTGGTGTTTAAAGGGTATTGACTTTCTTCTTCTTCTTCTTCTGCTTCTTCTTCTTCTTCTTCTTCTTCTCTTTTTTGCGATTGTCTTTTATTTTCTCGCCTTTGGAAACGGAATTAAATAGAAACTGGCAGATTGGGCCTTTGAATCAGGCAAAGTAGCTGACTTGGTATGTGCCCTTTACTGTTAAACTGTTCAGACTGTTGAAGAGCATCAGAAAGAGTCTGAAACTGTTGGGAAACTGTTTTAATTAATCTAAATCGTTAAGTTCAGTTTCAGATGTGAAGCAGAGGTATATATGACTTTCTCCACGATTATTTATGTTTTGAGAGATTAACAGTCCCAAAGCAAATATGAGAAAATTGGTAAAAAAAAATAAGAAATTGTCAGAGAAGACAACAGTAATGACAGAAAATAGATAAATCTGATAAATTACGTAGACAACAGAAGTCGGAGTGTTATGCAAAACGCTGACAAAATAATAAAGAAAAACAAATACATTATATGCAGAAGCATAGTGACATATAGACACGCCTGGGGAGAGTCATTATTCGCTATCAAAGAAGGATTACCAACAGTGACATTATCTGGGAAAAAACAAGGTTCATTATAATGAGGTTACTATGGAATACCTAAAATAATCCATTGGTACCCAAGAGGGAGATGTATAATGTACATAGGACCTCCACATACATCTTGCAAGTTTCCAAAATATATGACAGAGAAAGAATGTAGCTTCACATGACGGGAGATCAATATATTTGTCGTAGCACTGAAGGCTTACCAAGATTATTACATATGAATTTCAGAAATAGACAAAAAATCACATCACATCTGGAAATGAGAAAGAGGCTGGCAAAAAAGAATGAAAGAGAGAATACACAAACAGAAATCAGAATTTCTACGAGCAACTAAAAATGAGTAAAAGATGTAAGAGGATTCATGGAGAGAATATAGATAGAGAAGAGAGACAAGAAAAGATATTATCCTCATCGAGGCCGAGATATTCTCCTCCATTTTGTGAGAGAATCTTTGAAAGTTCTGTTCATGAAAAATGTTCGATTTGTTGATCTGAATGAAGGCTTCCAGGAGTCTCTGAATGGCCAAAGGGCGACACAAAAGAAAACGTATTGAACTTCTGTTTGCTGTTGTTGTCTTTGAATTCAAATCTGAAGGTTTTCGTCAGGATGCAGAGTAAAATGGAAAGTTTTTGTTTATTTTCAGACATATTTACTGTGAGGCATCAGAGAGTCATTGGAAAACGGAGCCTGCGATTTCTTCGTTTAATATTTTCTCTCTTTATCGAGAGTTGAAGAGTTATTGGAAAACTGAGCTTGTGATCTCTATTTGTTTAATATTTTCTCTCTTTTTCGAGAGTTCAACAGCTATGAATCACTGCCCAGAGTATGGTTAGCCTTTATAGATAATAAATAACCTGGCTTGGGCCTCAGGACTCAGCCAAACCACCCTACAGAGCAGAAACAAAATAGTGATTCGAAAAATATGCAAAACCCTTTCACGCACATTTTATTTCAGGAAGGAGAAAATACCAGTTTTCTAAATGGCCGTTCCAACTTTCAGCCAATTGAGGCCCAAATCTGATAAAAGGGGGAACCCAGATTTTTGTTCTGTTATCAATTTGTTGTTGCCTCGATTCGCTTTTGTTTGTTGCCATAAAAGGATAGTTTCAGTCGAGGGAGAGATTAGAACAACTGTGTACCTTTAACCTATAAACATTCACTCGATTTTTAAATTCTAGCTGTCCTGAGTTTGCTTTGCCAGGGGAGTTTGTTGGACTTGTCACCAGCCTTCTATGATTAAACATGGAAGAAGACGATTTGAGTCTTTGATAAAAGTCTTAAGACTTCGAAGAAGAGTCTCTAAGTCTTCGACAAGAGTCTTGAGACTTCGAAGAAGAGTCTCTGAGTCTTCTAAGAGTCTTGAGACTTCGAAAAAGAGTCTCTGAATGTCTGACAAGAGACTTGAGACTTCGAAAAAGATGCTCTGAGTCTTCAACAAGAGTCTTGAGACTTCGAAGAAGAGTCTCTTACTCTTCGAAGAAGTCTTGACACTTCAAAGAAGTCCGATTCTTCGACAGGAGTCTTGAGACTTCGAAGAAGAGTCTTTGAGTCTCTGACAATAGTCTTGAGACTTCGAAGAAGAGTCTCTGAGTCTTCGACAAGAGTCCTGAGAATTCGAAGAAGAGTCTCTGAATCTTCAACAAGAATCTTGAGACTTCGAAGAAGTCTCTGAGTGTTCGACAAGTGTCTTGAGACTTCGAAGAAGAGTCTCTGAATCTTCGACAAGAGTTTTGAGACTTCGAAGAAGAGTCTCTTAGTCTTCGACAAGTGTCTTGAGACTTCGAAAAAGAGTCTCTGAGTCTTCGACAAGAGCCTTGAAGCTTCGAAGAAGAGTCTCTGAGTCTTTGACAAGAGTCTTGAGACTTCGAAGAAGAGTCTCTGAGTCTCTGACAGGAGTCTTGAGTTCGTACATTTGAGTCTTAGCTGAGAAAACAAGGGAAATGAATAATTAGGTTTGCAAAGTTTCAATCAATTTAACTCGTTTGAATTTTATTTGTAGGTTTTCGCTACGAATATCTTTGGTTTTACTCTCTCTCTCTCTCTCTCTCTCTCTCTCTCTCTCTCTCTCTTCTCTCTCTCTCTCTCTCTCTCTCTCTCTTTCTATGTGAGACTTTCAGACTGCAGTTTATATTTTATACATTCCGTTAAGTTTAGTTTTATGTTTGCTGGCAATGAAAAATTCTATTGTTCTCTCTCTCTCTCTCTCTCTCTCTCTCTCTCTCTCTCTCTCTCCTAAACGGCAATAGGAGATTTATATGCTGCAGTTACAATGTAAGCCAATATCAATATCAATTATTGAAATAATTACCAAGGGGTCTAAATAACAAAATTCCAGCTGATGATTTTCCCTAGTTAATATACATAGGGAAAACGGTATCATCTTCTTACTCATTAATAATAATAATAATAATAATAATAATAATAATAATAATAATAATAATAATAATAATAATAATAATAATAATAATAATAATAATGTA
>NC_089753.1:59311908-59354408 GCF_040412425.1 Macrobrachium rosenbergii
AGACTAAGATGGTTTATTGGGGGAGGAGGTAATATGCTGGGGGTTGGAGTGGTGAGAGAGAGAGAGAGAGAGAGAGAGAGAGAGAGAGAGAGAGAGAGAGAGAGAGAGAGAGAGGTGGGGAGGGGGAGGGAGTGAGAGAGGGACCGGAGAAAGCAGCAAATGAATTCGCAATGAAATAATTCAGATGTCTGAGAGGCAGCCTCGGGGAGCCCGGCAGAAGGACCACTCGGAATACAGATCAATTCCAGAGTCGAAGGCAGGAATTGAGAACGGGAATCTGTCGCAGGGGCGACATTCTTGATCTTTCCGTGTCGGGAATTGCACGCTGAGTTGGAATCGTACAAAGGATGTTGTCACTTTGAAAGGAATATTGATCAATAAGATTAACCTTAGTTTTCTTGTGTCTTTATGACGCGAATCTCACTCGTGACGAAGCACTTATTGTCAATTACCACATGTATTCATTTATCACTTATGATTCCCTTTGGGTGTAACTTATGCCAGAAGTATTGTGAATTGGATATGAAATTATATTTGACGCTTGACATATGTGAATATAATAAATGAATGTCAAGGCGTATGTGGCAAGAATTCACACACACACACACACACACACACACACACATATATATATATATATATATATATATATATATATATATATATACATATATATATGTGTGTAAATATATATATATATATATGTTATATATTATATACATACACACATATATATACATACATACATACATATATATATATATATATATATATATATATATATATATATATATATATATATATATATATATATATATATATATTTAGATATCTGTCCCAAACGCCACTTACACACTAATATGCAAATTAACTACCCAAATTAATCTAGACCTCAAACATCAAATTGTCTGGCATCGACTGCAATTACATCAAAGCCGACTTCACAGAGGAACCGACTGACGGGAAGTTTGGCGCCATCCCAGGAGAAACTTCGATCACAAACTTCCCAACGGCTGCTTGAACTTTTGTGGGCATTGTAGGCCTATTCGATTTTAGTATCAGGCCTGACTTATTTCTCACTGACTCTTGTGTAATAAAAGATTTAAACTACCAGGATCGAAATCAGACGAAGTTCGTTTGTCATTTTTCAAATCAGACTGAGGAACTTTCCACGAATTATTATTATTATTATTATTATTATTATTATTATTATTATTATTATTATTATTATTATTATTATTCAGAGGCTGAACCACTTGTTCATATGGAACAAGCCCACGAGGGCCATTAGCTGTAACTTCAGTCTTCCAAACAATATGGTGTTCATTCGAAAGAAGTTACAGAAGATAAGAGGAAATGCAGATAGAAGACATCACTCATTGTAAAATGCAAAAAGGTAAATTAATAAGTTAACAGAGTAATAGACAAAAATATAGATAAATGATTAAAATACAAGGTGAATCGTTTTGGAGTAGTAATGCATTGCATTTTCGCTTGAGCTTTTCAATACAAAGAATCTACTGGTCACTTTTTACCAGATATGTATGTGGTTATTATAACCATAATATCGTCTTTACTTCTTGTGCTTATTATAATCATATTCTACGAATTTCTTCGATATCTTTTCCTATTTAGGTTAAACGATAAAATGAACTAAGGAAAACATTGATTACATTTTTAAAAAATCATAAAGTTATTTTTCTCTAAAGGAGACGTCAGGTGTTGAAAGATATATCTATGTTTCCTCTTCAGCACAATAAATAAAGGTGTTAAGTATCATCCATACTTGTCACTTTCATTCAAATACTTATAGACATGGAGTATCACATCAATGTTCGTTAATTATACAATCAATCAGTTATTTATAAGCGGGAAATTTCACATTATGATAATATGACAGGATGAAAGTTTAGGATAATTGAAAAATAAGTTGATAAGTCAACTGTGATGAAACAGGTGAAAAGTAAATAAAGTCTTATAAATAAAAAGCTTTTGTGACACATTCTCTCTCTCTCTCTCTCTCTCTCTCTCTCTCTCTCTCTCTCTCTCTCTCTCTCTCTCTCTCTCTCTCTTCCCCCCCTGCTTTAATATCAGGTTTAATAGCTTAAAAAAAGTACGTAATTCGATCATTTCATGAAATAGTAATGATACTGGAATTCAAATTATAAACAAAGGAAAAGATTAACAGGAAAGAATTCTGTTAATTCAGAACACGACCGAATTCATATCCAGCAAAGCGGAAATGAAGCCTCAACTGACAAACAAATAGACTTTGCAGTAAATGAGAGAGCTAGATCTCTCATTAAATCGTTCAGTGTCCCTTTGGATTATTTTGATACGAAGTAAGCAACTCAATGAGATCTGTTTAGATGTGGAATTGTGTTGTGAGAGGTATTTTGAAAGCGAGGGTCATAATCAGTGTTCCTGGGATCAGGTTAGGGAGATAATGCAACACAAATGTCCGGAAAAATTATTTATGGATTGAAAATGTACGAACTCGAAATTCCAATATGCTGACAATATTAGGAAAACAGATTTTTTTTTCTGATGAATATAGTTATGAGAACATATACTCATGATTCAGCCTTTTTGAAATATGAGGAAGATGGACAGCAGCGATTATGATCTTCGCTAAATCTGTCGCTGAAAATGTTTACAAGAAACATCTAGTTAATTAAAGTGTGTTTGCAGCATCCATTCGTCCTTGGTTGCACCCACATTTAGACTTTTACTTTACCTCCATTCCCACTTCCTTTCTTCAATCTTGCTGTCCAGCACCTCGAACTATTATTTCCCACTGAAACTGTGAGATTTTCCCCCAATTCCACCTTTAGATCCTTGTACTTCATCTCATTTATTCTCTGCATCTCTTTATTTTGCTATCCAACCACTCCAACTCCCTCTTTTCACTGTCTTGAGAGCTGAATGGTCGAAAGTGCCCCAGTGCTTGGCTTGACAGCCTAAATTTCATTTATCAAAATCAAAATCCTTTGGCCTGAAAACCGAACTTCAGTTGACAACGGTTGAACCGAAGATGCAACGCATTACCACCCTCAAACAATTCTCTTTGTGTTTCAATAATTTACTTACATTTTTATCTATTTATTTATTAAAATGTTCACTTTTTTTCCATTTATAATAGCTGATCTCTTCTTTCTGTATTTCCTGTTACCTTCTTTCGGATGAACACCACATTCTTTGGAAACTTGAATTTCAAGTCAATGGCCCTGTGGTGGGCTTGTTCCATAAGAATAGGGGTTTACCTTCTGAATAATAATAATAATAATAATAATAATAATAATAATAAAAATAATAATAATAATAATAATAATATAATAATATATCTTTTCAAAAGTCCATATGAATAGGGTTGCCCTCTGAATAATAATAATAATAATAATAATAATAATAATAATAATAATAATAATAATAATAATAATAATAATAATTCCATGACATTGCATAGAGATAGATGTAGATAAACTATACAAGTTAACAGTATAAATCTATGTCGAATTTTCCACACCAAATATTAAACAAATGACTTTAAACCCTCGTTATAAATGTGAGAGAATGATCCAGTATGAATGAAGAATCATTTGACGCACTGATTCCTCAAAACATAACAAGAGCATTAACTAATGCGATCGGTTTCCCTGTCGATTTTAAAACAGCTCATTATTATTTTCTCTGGGATACGAAAAAATATCATACGAAAATAGCCTACAACACTGCTTGCATTTGTTGCACTTTCAGGAAGTGGACAATTGCAATCCTATTATCAAATATTGAGGGCTGAAGGCTTAGATCAAGAGCCAATAGAATATTTTTCAATATTAATCTTGCTAATGAAGGGCAGAAAGAGGCTTTGCACATGGAAAAGCCAAGGGTACAGGAATGACTTTCAAATTCTGCTGAGAAAAATACTTTCATATTTAGCAGTAGTTTATGAGGACAGGGCTACAATTCACTCTTTATTCATTTGTCAGAATCTCTGTTAGCAAGTCAAATGCCTTTTGTGTTTAGGAGGAATAAGTGGAAATGGTATTCAGGTCAAACTGAAGGGATTATTTTGCATATGCAGGCACCTATTTTAAAACTGTATGGATGGGAATATTGTTTGAGATTAGATAAGTGGAGAATGATTGGTTAATTGAATTTCAGTTGATAGTGGAGTATTATTTGAGATTTGATAAGAGGAGAATGTTTGGTTAATTGAATCTCAATTGATAGTGGAGCATTGTTGGAGATTTGGTAAGGGAAAAAATTATTAGTTAATGCAATCTCAGTTGATAGAGTATTGTGTGAGATTTGATAAGGGAAAAATGATTGGTTGGTGAAATTTCAGTTGATAGTGGAGTATTGTCTGAAATTTAATAAGGGATAAAAAACGATTGGTTTGTGGAATCTCAGTTGATAGTGGACTGTGTTTGAGGTTTGATAATGGAAAAATTATTGGTAAGTTGACATTGGTGTATTGTATGAAGGCTGATAAAGGAAAAGTGACTGGTTAATGAAATCTCAGTTTATGATAGAGTATTGGTATGGATTTGATAAGGGAAACAAAAAGAGTTAATGAAAGCTCTCTCTCTCTCTCTCTCTCTCTCTCTCTCTCTCTCTCTCTCTCTCTCTCTCCTTATCATGTTAGCTATATCTGAAGAGGACTTAAATACTTAACAACTGTAACTAACAAAATTATAATAACGCAAATAATCAACTTGATAATCAAGGAATTGGAAAGATGTAAGATAATAAG
Organism: Macrobrachium rosenbergii; assembly: GCF_040412425.1. Classification (NCBI taxonomy): domain Eukaryota; kingdom Metazoa; phylum Arthropoda; class Malacostraca; order Decapoda; family Palaemonidae; genus Macrobrachium; species Macrobrachium rosenbergii. Next base: position 59,316,665 of record NC_089753.1, read on the forward strand.
GAAAGTACTGAAGAAAGATAGTCTGGGGAATAATAATAATAATAATAATAATAATAATAATAATAATAATAATAATAATAATAATAATAATAGTAATAATAATAATAAGAAGAAGAAGAAGAAGAAGAAGAAGAAATAGCCTCAATTCGTTTGTCCTAACCTCCGTCTCTCTACTGAGAGAGAGAGAGAGAGAGAGAGAGAGAGAGAGAGAGGGGGAGAGGGGTGGGGGGGAGAGGAATTGGTCCATTACCCCAATTCCCCTTTTTCCTGACCACACGTTGAAGATGACGTCTCTAGACTTCAGGATAATTATTCCGGATAATTTCTCTCCCTGATATTTCCGATAATTCCGTCTTGAAATAATTTTCCAGTGGCCACTGATTTTAATTATCATGACTGGAAAAATAATTGGTGTTTACAAGTTCCTTGTCATGGAAAAAACGTTTTAGTTGCTTAATTATTATTATTATTATTATTATTATTATTATTATTATTATTATTATTATTATTATTATTATTATTCAGGATATAAACCCTTATTCAAATGGAACAAGCCCACTGCGGCATTTAACTCAAAATTCAAGCAAATTCATATGGAACAAAAGACTACTTATGGTCTTCAAAGAAATTAGGTGTTAACTGAAAGAAGTAACAGCAGGAAGTAGGAAATAAAGAGATGATAAAATATAGATAATCATGATTAATCTGCCAAGAAGGAAGAAGCTAAATTCAGGAGCAAAGAAAGATTAAATAGACACTGAAACCTCTCTCGGTCTGCCTACACAGTCGAAGCAAATGACGAACTGGATCTGTGCGTCTAAAACTATCAATTAAAATCTATCGGCCGGGGAAACGAACACGCAAAGAGTAACCTATAAAGGGAGGGGAAAACAGAGACTGAATTGTTGTAACAAACGAGGCCCCAAAAATAACGGGCCGACCCCTCTGCCCTTAAAAGCGCTCTTATAGGAAAGAGGAAAAGATTGATTTACTTCGTTAAATTTCAAAGGGAGATGAAGGGTGACACCGTTTTACATGAAGAAGGAGAGAGAGAGAGAGAGAGAGAGAGAGAGAGAGAGAGACAGAGAGAGAGAGAGAGAGAGAGAGACAGAGAGAGACAGACAGACAGATAGACATACAGAGAGAGAGAGAGAGAGGAGAGAGAGAGAGAGAGAGAGAGAGAGAGAGAGAGAGAGAGAGAGAGAGCAATGTCATTTATCAGCCCACTAATCGGCAGGGTCTTCTTCTACATGCAAGTGTGAATAGAATTTTATTAATTCTTTCATTATCTTGTAATCCTTCTATTCCTCTCCTCCCTTCGTCTAATTCTTGTCTTCCCTTTCCTGCTTCTTCTTCCGCACTTTGGCTGGCTGGTTGCCTCGTAAACAGAGCCCCATAAACTCTGTGTATAGAGCAAAGGTTTGGTTTAAGCCGTGTAAAGCGTAATTTTATGCTCCGTATATTCTCTTTACGCTCATCTGTGACGAGGCGGTACTGTAAACATTCATTTCAGTTTAATTAATGGATGAGACTTATTTTCTTTAATGGAAAAATCTCTACGAATCTCGTTAATTCATTTATAATCACCAGCAAATGCCTATAGCCATACCCCGATTCACAAAAGTTTATCAAAAGGTCCATGTGTTCCCTTTGAAATGGTCTACTAGGGATAGGAAAAGACCCCAAATTACACGACGTAACCTTCGCCAGTTTACACGAATTACACACAGAACATCCCTTCACGTATGTTTTTCCAGAAAAACTTATCGTATCACCCTTATCCACACTAATCCTCAACACGTATTTAATTCTCCTCACCAACAAACTACCCTCTAACTCCAGACCTGCGAAAGGCAACTCTATAACCCTTTCTCACTAATTCACCTCTAAGAAACGCCTCTGCGTCTGCTAAAACTTCATCTTTGTCTTGTTTCTTCTCCAATAAGCTAATATCCCAATGTACATACTCACTGGTTACAATACACACACTGAGGGCATCTGCTACCACATTATGTTTGCCTTTCATATACTTAAGATTAGCATCAAAATCCCTAATTGTCAAAAACCACCTATATACTATAACCCTCTTACGAGAACGATTAGGCTTATTAAAAAGATCCAACAGTGGCTTATGATCCGTAAGGACTTACACTCTACTCCCCATTAACAACATCTTAAAATTAACCAACTATACACTAACGCAAACGGTTCCTTGTCCACTGTTGCCATCAGTTTTTCATTACTCCCTTGTGTTTTAAACTATCTGCTGTAAAAAGCTATTGGATTTAATTTACCCTCAAATTTCTGCATTAAGCAAGCACCTAACCTCTCTTGACTGGCATCTGTCACTAATGTGAAAGGTAAAGAGAAATCAGAGAACTTTAAAACCAGAGGACTCATCAAAGCCTCTTTGACTTTCTGAAAGGCTGCCTGCTGAAAACTGTACAAATCCCTTAGTACATCAGTCAATGGCGCTGACAACGTAAAAAACCCTTTCACAAACTGACAGAAAAATCCCGACCATTCCCATGAACGAGCTGATCTGTTTCGTAGCCTTAGGTGTGGGAAAATCTGCGATAGATCTTACCTTTTCATCATTCACTCGAACACCTTCTTTCGAAATGACATGTCCTAAATATACAATCTGTCTCTTCAAGAAATCACACTTGGCTAGTTTGACCTTTAGGCCTGCCATTCTAAGCCTCCTAAGGACTTCCCTAAGGACTTCTAAATGTTCCTCTATGGAATCCATAGCAATCAAAATGTCATCCATATAAACAAACACATTTTTCCCCAACATCCCGTGCAAGACTGTATTCACTGGCCTCGTAAATGTCATAGGACTACCTGACAAACCAAACGGCGTTCGTGTGAATTCATAATGTCCCTTAAGGATGGAAAATGTTGTAAGTTTCCTACTCCCCTCACTAAGTGGCACTTGCAAAAACCCTTGCATGAGATCGATTGATGAGTAAATATTTTTATCTCCCATCTCCACAAATATAACTGGGAGACACGCCACCGGATACCTATCAGGAATTGTCTTCTCATTTAATTTCCTAAAATCTACACATACTCGGATTGAACCATCCTTCTTAGGTACCGCCAACAACGGAAAATGAACCAGCCATGAGCTAGGCCTAATTTTACCTTCCTCCTCCCACTTGTTAACCTCTTGCGCCACCTGCTCCCTAATCTTAAAAGGTATCCTATACAACGGGACAAAAATGGGTTTAGTCCCTTCCTCCAACTGCACCTGATACTCTTACACATCTGTTAGCCCCAATTAATCCCTTTTAAAGCAATAACATTTGTATATTCAGCTAACACCTCACCTAACCGCTCTATATATTCTGTACAGTTTGCATCACTTAATGGTTCCTAAAATTCTCCCTTCTAACCTCCATTTCAGCCTCTGAAAATCCATTGTGCTCCCCTACTAATGCCACTGATTCAGTATCATCACTCCATTCCTCCAGATCTACAGTATAAGTATTCCTCTGATATCTCCTATCTGAATTATTGCAGCTTAACAATTCCACCAATGTAACACCATTATTTGAAACCTTATTTGCTGAAACCGTACTCACCACACCTTTCAGTTTCTCACTACCTTCCGCTGCACACACCTGTTTATTCACCTTTATATCTTTCACCTTCACTTTCATCATAGCGACCATACTAGGTTCTAAAATTATAGCCTCCAACAAAATGGCTTTACATATCCTCTTCTCATCATCAAGCTCAGCTTCTCCCTGTGATTGGTCATCTCTTAGAACTTCCTCATTGCCTCCACTTATTTCATCCTTATCTCCTACACCAGCCATACACCCCTGCATTTCCTCAGCACCTACATGTGGAATAAAAGCTCCAGTTTCACCAACAGTTATACCACTTTTACTAGGGTATATAGAAATACCTATCCTGTTACATGCAGGATGTCCCAATAAAATCTTATTCCCCAAGTTAACTCCTCTCACCACCAAAACTGGTTCCCTTATTAACTGGTTCCCAGTGCAAAACAGATATCCACCTCACCAATAACATCCAGTTTATGAGCCTGAAATCACACACTTTCTCCTCTGAATGCCTTAAACGACTCTGGGAAAACATTGATTGATAAAAATTGTAGTCCACCAAACTGACTGAAGCACCTGTACCTACAAAAACCAAATACTAGACCCAGTTCCGGCCCCTTCACAACAGGCTTTAATTCCCCTATATCTCCCAAAAGCCCTGTATGGCACGAACAGTTTACCCTTTTCCCTTTGGCTGTTGGGCCCTCCAAAATCCCCATCTGTTTCTAGACTTCCTTTGATCTCCCTCCTGAGGAACTTTCTTATAGCTACCACCAAAATTCTGAGGCACTGGCCTAACATTGCTTCTTTTGAGTGACGGACAAAACTGCCAAAAATGCTCCACACTCCGACATCCAGCACAGTGTTTAACCCTGGAAAACTCTTCGTATGCTCTGGTCTATCGGAATTAAAACAGCAAAATTGTTGTGTTTGATCCATAGATTTCCTATAACTTTCCACTTCGGCATAAAAATTGTTAGAAGCAAATCCTAACTCTCCCTGTGGAAAGTTCCACTGACCACCCCCTTGTGGTTTTCGGCTCCCCATTAAAAAATGTGCTATCTACTGTTGGGCATTTCGACATGTGCTTTATAATCTGGGCAAAAATCAATGCCTCATCAGATGTAGGCTCTACCCGGCTGTCGGAACTACTCAATACCGAGTCAGGGACGCCATTCAAGGGCCACGAAAAATGAAACAACTTCTGGAAATTCTCTAAAGATATAGAATCGCCACATACCCAGCTCAAACTACTTAATTTCTCTACAAAGTTCGATGCTGCATCAAATAATTGTGAGCTAAAATCTACCATCGAACTCTGATCTTTCCTTATCTTATAGAATGCCCTCATGTCCCAAACTAAATCCCCGCATTCAGCTGCCCTGTAAGTAGTTCTAAGAAACCCTTTCAGGTCGTCCCAAGTCTGACATTTCTTAAAGTGAAAGCTACGACAGTATTAGCCAATATCCCCCTCGTCCAGTGCAAGAAAACCTTTAGCTTCATTAAATGCTTCAGCGTCATCTGTGATTTTTTAAAATTCAAATAGTTTTGAAGAGACACAATAAAAATTTCAACATGCTGACGCAAAATGCCATCCACCAAACCCAGAAAAGGGCTGAATTGAGGAAGTAAAAGTGGTTACCTTATGGGTTAAAGTCTTATCTTCGTTGTCACCTGCCATTTTCCTGGATCTCTGTTTGCTATCTCTGCTCAAATGAAAAAGCTCCAAGTCGTCTCACAAACTCGGCCTGATCTTAAATGCATACAATATTAAAACCTCATACAATATGGTCTGAAACAACAAAAGAAACAAGAACACACAAAGAAAAAATTAAAACTTTATCATCGCCCCAATACACAATTATTCAAAAATCCTACGGGAGTAAATCCTTTCTCCTAACGCGCGCCAGTAACCCAGTCAGCAGCTGAGCACAAGGACATATGTGAATCAAGGTCAAGTCACAAGATCCCTCAAGGAAAGAAAGAGAAAGAAAAATAATAAACCCCCAAGTAAAAATTTGTCCCCGACATCACCACTGGCCTCTCGCAACCGATAAGTGCTGAAGTCGCAAAGCAGGTATGGATGCCTGTCTCTAAGCAGACACCGCCCATCAACACTTCTCTGTCTGTTGTCTCCGTGCAAAAAATCTAACTCAACAACAAATGTACGAGCACGTTGCTATGCAAAGCTCTTCTTCCCCCACAGTACAACCCATCACACATACCCACATAATTCAACCCCAAAACAATTCAATAAGTGGAGAAAAGAAAAATGGAAAAAGGAGAGAAAAAGGGAATCTCAAAGCAATTATAACAAAAATAACAACTAACACTAACTTTTTTCCCACTCGTATCCCAGCATTGCCGTGAGTCCTCGATCAACCCAACACACACACTAAATCATAACCACACTTCAATTACAACACCCAAATACATAATCACATCGAAGACTGCAGTTAAACCCAACACCCTACAATCGGCACTCCACTAAGGCATTCGTCGAGAAAGACTGATATCCCATATCTTTCCGCTCGGTTGCTTCTGCAATCAAATGAAAAGTCAATGGTATCCTCCGGGATACCAAATGCTCCAAGATAACCCACCCGATAACGTCCTATTAAAAGTGTGTATTTATAATGTGTACCTATCTCCTACTTCAACATTATCCACAACTTCTCTCTCAGACGCTCTTATGAAAATCTGCTTCTAAATTGATGTATATAAATCAAACCTGGCATACAAAAATAAACTTTATTTTGCAAACCAACATGAGAGATCAGTTAAACGAAAGAAAAGCTAAAGCATATTATTTAACCATCACCTTAAACATCAATAAAACGTAAGTGATAACAAAAGAGAAAACCAAATTCCCTTTCCTCCACCCCCGTCACTAATTTCTCCATATTGATACCAGGGTCAGTGAATCAGTCCCAATTAAGTCAGATGTCTGAACAGTCAACTAAGGCATTGGCCATGCTTTTGCACAACTGAGTGCGTCTTCATCTATGATGTATCTGTCAACTGAAAAAAATACCACATTAAACCCCATATAAAATAATGTGAGATATCTCCCAAAACAAAAGGGAATGTGAAAACAATCAAAACAACACTGACATAAGAAAAATGATAAAATACACAGCGAGGTACTGGATGTCAATGCACATTTCAACTCACCCCTTCAACAGGTAATTGGAGTTTAAAATTTCACTGTCTTTTCCCAAACAGCTCCTTCAACAACAATGAAACATTTTCTCTAGAGAATGGGAATTCAGCTTTACACCACTCAGTGCATTGCCTTTCACAAGAGTGCATTGCATCAAGTGTTTTTCATAATGAACACACGAACTTACACTTCATTAGGCACACCTAGATATCTGGCTCAAACCCACCAAACTTGTAAAAGCTTTTCGAACCAGAGCACTGATGAACAACGAATTTCCACTTTTGGAAACAGGTCAACGAAAGAAATTTTGTCAGAATCTTTTACATTTTCAGTTGTTCCAATTTTGATGTTCTTGAAGAATTGTAATTTAATTAATAAAATATAAAGATAAGTAAATAATAAAAGCACGAAAACCCTTTTAACATTTGTTGAATTTAACAAAAAAGAGAAAAATTTAAAAATTTTGCTTAATTTATATTCTGAATTTTTAATATAGCGTTTTAGTATGTATTTAAGGAAGTCTGAGTAAATGTATTTATTGTATGTATGTGTTTCAGTATGAGAGGGTATGCCTATGTGCAGCTTTTAATTTAATCTTAATTCAATCATCATTGTACTAAATGATCTATTGGGTCCTAGCACTTGACCTCAGGCCTGGACCTAGTATTTTAATCAAATCCTTCGGGCCAGCCCTATGAGAGCTGAAAATCAGCTCAGTGGTCTGGTTAAACTATTTTAATAATAATAATAATGGAACTTTCATCTATGCACTTGACACTCCCGTGTATTTAGACCAAAGGTGACCATCCTTGAATTGCTGACTTTCATAGGTGAGTGTACGTTGAGCGCTGAATTAACAAACACATACCCCCACTTGCGAGAGACCATGTGTCAAGAGCATATACACCAATAGATGTGCAAACACACACACACATATATATATGTGTGTGTGCGTGTGTATGTATCATTCTCCACTGTAAACGCAATTATCAGTCTTAAGCAGACTAGGATTACATGACATCTCAGGGTACCCAATACCGCTAATTATACCCTCTGTTATTCGCCGGATGATATTGGCATTATGCAAATACCCACTGGAAATCCATGCAGTAATTCTCGCAGAATATTGCCTCCTGGAATATACTCAAAGCGTACTAAAGCTTGCTGTAAAATTACACTTAATTACTTTGTTAAGTAACTGAAGATGACTTCTCTTCGTAAGGACTGGAAATCGGGTTTTGCAAATGTGGCCTTCTGTCACTATGTCAAAATTTGCGAGTTTCAACACAAAGAAAGATAGAGACAGAGAGAAACAGATAGACAGACAGACAGAGAGACATATACACACACACACACACACAGAGTAAGAGAGATAGAGTGAGAACGAGAGAGAAAGAGACAGACGGACATACAGATTGAGAAAGAGAGAGCAAGACAGACCGGCACAGAGAGAGAGAGAAAAGAGAGAGAGAGAGAGAGACGGGAGGAGAGTGCGAGACAGACAGACAGACAGACAGATATAGCGAGAGACAGACAGACAGACAGATAGAGAGAGACAGACAGACAGACTCAGAGAGACAGACAGACTCCGAAGAGAGAGAGATCGAGAGAGAGAGAGAGAGAGAGAGAGAGAGAAGAGAGTGGAATGTCATTAACTTTATCACGCAACTAAAGAGGTTCCTGCAACACTCGATTACGGCGTTCAGTTGACCATAACTATCAGGACGGGCGGGAACAAGCACTGCAGAGGATTACGGTACAGACACATTTGTTTGCCAACCCGAAAACATCAATTTCGCCTTCCAATTTCGTCTCGCCCAGTTCCACGACAGAGATAATTATTTTGGTGGATTATCTCGATTATATAGCTTGTACCTCATTCGATGGCTTTGGCAAAAAGTCGTCTTTAACTCACTTCAGTTCAAAATGATCTTATCTACATTTTTTTTTTTATGTAGAGCCATTAGTTATTTATTTCACCAGGAAACTGAGTAAATTATAAATAACCAGATGTATGAAGAATTGAGCTTGTTTTTCCTTTGACATAGATTCCTCTACATAATCTCTTACTGAATGCATATGGATTATTAGCGATATGAAAATAATTACATTAAAATTAATAAAACAACATCAACAAAGCATACAATACCGAATTCACCGGCAAAGAATGAAACATGTTTTAGCTAACGTTATAGAGGCAAACAGGGCTGAGATTTATTCTTAGACTTTTCTCATCAGCCTTTTAATCATTGCCATTTTAACTAAGTCAAATTATATACCCTCTAAAAAGGCACTTTTCTTCTTTCATTTCATCGTCTTCCTACGAAGTCATTTATAAAAATGAATGAAGAGTTTTGTAAAATGATTCAGTCTTTTACAACTGGGAGATGAATTAAACGTTTGCCTGATTAGGAGCTTTGTATAGGAAACATACTCACCAACCATCTAGCTACATAAAAGGTACCTGCGACCTTGGAGGAAAGGTCAGTAAATAAGGATTTTCTTGGTAAATATGGTACTAAAATCCTTAGTAGTATTTCTTGCGAACGGATAACACAGGCTTCCACTACTTTAATTAAAATAAGTCATCCCTTAAGAATTTACTTTGTAAGAAGAGAGATTTATTAATGAAATTTCCATCTCTTCAAATTTTCACTGGTAATCCCTTTGTTTCTAACATAATTGACACCTGATTTGGACGTGATTAGAACTTCATAAACTGCGACGTATCTTACCTATAAAATTTTTTCCAAATGATTCTAGAACAGTAATGATAAGTATTTGTTTATATATATATACAATATATATATATATATATGTATATACATACATACACACACACATATATATATATATATATACATATACACACCTGATTAATCTTGATTAATCCCTCCGTCGTATTACTGATCTAGATATTAATAGCACTCCTAGACACAGAGCTAGAGATTAATTAGTGTTAATGGCATTTTTTTACATTCCTAATAATTGATCGCTTAATAAAACTTTTTCCTAATTCCTTAACATCAACGGAATCTTGTCAACAATTGATTTTGATGTAAGTAAATCACCTAATTCAACAAGAACCTCCAGCTGACCAGAAATTATATAAATCCCGTAGTTAGCTAGAAGTTTTATCTTGGCTACAACTAATATGTGGGATAGTTTGCTTAATGCAGTTGTGGAATCTTCTTCTGATCTCCAAATGTTTAAGCGAGGAGCAGATTCATTCCTACTCTCTGCTGACGTCTCCTAAATTTCAGGTGTATCGGTTTTATTGTCCATTCTTTCGTATTTATTTATTTATCACCTTTTCTTGTAACTTTCTCTGTCTCTCTCTCTCTCTCTCTCTGTCTCTCTCTCTCTGTCTCTCTCTCTCTCTCTCTCTGTGCTGACGTCTCCTGAATTTCAGGTATATCGGTTTTATTGTCCATTCCTTCGTATTTATTCATTTATCACCTTTTCTTGTAACTTTCTCTCTCTCTCTCGCTCTGCTGATCTCTCCTGAATTTCATGTTTATCGGTTTTATTTTCCCTTTCCTCGTGCTTGTTTATTTATCAACCTTTACTGTAACTTCTCTCTCTCTCTCTCTCTCTCTCTCTCTCTCTCTCTCTCTCTCTCTCTCTGTGCTGACGTCTCCTGAATTTCAGGTGTATCGGTTTTATTTTCTATTCCTTCGTATTCATTATTTTACCACCTTTTCCTGTAACTTCTCCCCACCACCCCTCTCCTCTCTCTCTCTCTCTCTCTCTCTCTCTCTCTCACACACACACACACACACAGCGGGCTGATTTCCCTTTGGAGCCCTCTCGGGTTTATATGGTCTTTTGATCCTGTCCACAAGGGTTTTCAGCCGAAGATTTTGAGAAAGAAATAAAGAAAGAACGGAAGAAAAAGAAAGACTGAAAATTTTGTGTAATTAAGAGTGATGATTTGAATGAGAATTCCCAAGAAGGTGGGGAAGATAAATCGCACAAATAAAAGGCCAAAGCATCCTCATTAGCATAATGGGAAGACGAGTGTAATGAGATCAGTAGATTTATTAATGAAGTTTATTCACTCTCTCTCTCTCTCTCTCCCTCTCTCTCTCTCTCTCTCTCTCTCTCTCTCTCTCTCTCTCTCTCTCTCTCTCTCTCTCTCTCTATCTCTCTCTCCTTCTCTCCCCTCTCACCTTTTTTTTGTCCCTCTCTCTCTATCTCTCTCTCTCTCTCTACTCACACTTAATCTCCTCTCCTCCCCCCCTCTCTCTCTCTCCGCCCCCTTCCCCCAAACGGGAGGACCCGGGTTCGGTTCCCGGGTGAGGGAGGGCTCTGTGAAAAGCATCGAGAAGATGAGATGCAAATACGTATGATAAAATTAGGACTGTAATTACTGCATTACGTCTAGAACTCTAGATGGTGGTGAAATTACAGCAGAAATGCATTACTACCCTAATACTATTCTCCTTGCATGTTAATACATTTTTATCTATAAATCAATTTATTATTAATAAATTCATTAATTTATTTTTTCTTTTTTATGAAGGGAGATCTCTTCTTTCATGTATTACATTCCGTTTATAACTTCTTACTTCTTCCTAATGAACACCATATTCTTCGGGAGCTTGAATTTCAAGTTAGTGGCCCTTGTGGGATTGTTCCATATGAATAGGTATCATCGTCTGAATAATAATAATAATAATAATAATAATAATAATAATAATAATAATAATAATAATAATAATAATATAAAAGTACCGTATAATGACAGAATAACAACAGAATGATAACAGGAGCCTAACAGAGAATTATAAGAATAATTGGCATATGCACAAAATACAAAATCCTCAAAAACAAAATCCTAATCCTTGTTTTGCTAAATTAATATTTCTCCTCCCTGCGAAGTATTGCGAAGGGCAAGGCTGTTTAAGTCCCCCCCACCCCAGCCCCAACCAATCCAGAGGTTATTGCCTTCCCAAGGAATGTCTACGGAACAGACGAATCGACCAGAAGAAGAAGAGGAAGAAGAAAAAAGAAAGAAGCCAAAATCCAACTTAACTTTCTCCGCAGAGAGAATATTTGAAAGGGAATAATCTCAAAGTTTACGGCGAAAATAATGTTTTGAAAATGACGAAGATAATTTGTTATTTGGGGATGGGGGATGGGGAGTGAACTTGACATCTCTCCTGATGAGGATTTCCGAAGGCTTCTGGGGATTTCTGAGGACTTCTGGGGACTTCTTGGGACTTCTGAGGACTTCTTCCTTCGTGATGAATGAGATTCCGCAAGTTCCCTCCGATCAGGACGGGTGAAACTCTGGCAGCCAATTCCCATTCTTTACCGAATCGCGCTTTTAATTTCTTCTTCCGCTTATTCTTCTTTTTTTCTTCTTCTTCTTCTTCTTCTTCTTCTTCTTCTTCTTCTTCTTCTTCTTCTTCTTCTTCTTCTTCTGTCGAAGAGAGATTGACGAAGTTGTTTGACTAAAACCTTGAAAAGACCGGAAGTTTGGAATACGGTCTCTGTTTTTTTTTTTATTTCGCTTTGACAGAGGAGTTTTACAAGTCAAACTTTGGGAGGGCTGATTGCAGCGTTTGAATATGAGAGAAATGTTCTCTTTAGTTAAACCTTTCAATAGCAACTGGTATTCAAATCACAATGTGATATGATTTACGAACCGGAAGCAGTTTTGAAAGTAAGTGTTTACACTACAGTAAATTACGTCATAAACACATGTCGGTAACTTGTAGCATACATATTTCAAACTGGTTGACAACAAGTCGGGGACAAATACTGGATATTCGTGTGAAATGTTAGTCAGAAATACCAGCAAGTTATTAACTTTCATTCAACCAGTGTGTAATGTATTGACGACATGAGTTTACTGGCAACTTATAGCAGACATATCACAAACAGGTTGACCACAAGTCCCTGATTATCAGTAGAGAACGAACCTTTTGCAAATACTGGATAATTATATGAAGCGCTAGTTAGAATTACCAGCAAATCGTTGACTTGTATTCAACGAGTGTGTTATATGTGTTTTATGGCAACTTATAGCTTACGTATCACAAACAGATAAACAACAAGTCAGCAACCGTAAGTGGAAAACGAAACTTGAGCAAATGCTTGATAATCACATGAAATGCTACATAGAACTACTGTTAAGTCGTTGACTTGTATTCAACATGAGTGTTATCAGCCCATGATAAATTTCCGACGTGTTTATAACATGTTTAATAGAGCGTGGATGCAACTTAAGACTTCGTCGATATGTAAACTCCAAGTAAACACTTGGAAGTTGCAACGGAGGTAGATCAGTGCCTACATGAACATAACTTTTTTCTACTCCAAAGAAACGGAATCTAATGCAGAAAAATACAGCCAGCATCCCACTTGAATAATCCTCTCCAGACTTTCACCTCAGATCAAGCTAAAACCAACAGCACTCGAGCCAGAAATATTGGTCTTTGGCCAACACTCGCAGAATCGAGAAACATCAAAAAGTTCCCCGATTCCAGTTTATTTACTCAGAGCCAAAAGTTAATTGCAAATCCGATTCCCACAGTCCGATGCAACGCAGAGCAAATCCTTCAATAATCCCTCAATAAATCCCAGTTTCATTCACGAAGGTCGGAAGATAAATCCCTTTCCTCGGTAATTGCCAAAGGATTCATTTGTTTGCGTTAATCGTTCATTAGTCATTTTCACCTGCGACTTGCCGATGCAGACAAAAGAGTAAGGGACTAAAAATTCTCGTTTTGTTCGATCAAACAGATAGTGGGCTTGTAAGTTATACGTCGATATAAATATATATATATATAGATATAGAGATATACATACATATATATACATATATATATATATATATATATATATATATATATATATATATATATATATACATATATACACATGGAAAAGAACACATAGAAACGTATTTTACAGAAGTAAATTTTGACTCACATCGGGACTGAACCCCAGTATTGTGAGTTAGAGTCCATGGCAGTAGTAATTCCTCCACATAATGTGAGAAATGCATATATACAGTATATATATATATATATATATATATATATATATATATATATATATATATATACATGCATACATACATACATACATACATACATACACACATATATTATACAGTATATGTATATATACTATATATATATATATATATATATATATATATATATATATATATATATATATATATATATATATATATATATATATATATATATATATATATATATATACATATATATATATATATATATACATATATACATGTATATTTCTGACTCACATCCGGATCGAACCCAGGTCTTTTAATATATAGGCAAGGGCGCTACCAACCGGAACACACGAGTCATAAAAGAAATTGGGACCTAAGTACCACTGCATATCAGGCTTTTGAAACCTGAGCAGACATACTGCCTCGCATACCAGCGAGTTTTACCCAACTTCCCGACCCAGCAGTGACCCAGTTGACAGCATTTCATTTGAAGTTTCCCTTCTGGCTGAATATGATAGAAGTAATCAACACATCATGACGTCTGGACAGAAATAAATTTCTGACTCACACTAGAAACGAAGTTTCCAATGCCTGGCCCGTCTGTGTGTCGAGTGAGGGAACCTGAATTCCCCTTTTGCATAACGAAGAAAAGTGGTTATCCGATCAGCTGCCTAATGGAATGCAAATAAGGCATCAATCATGAATAATCAATTAGTTCCTGTTCCGTCCAGTTGGGTCAAACACACACACACACAAAAGAGCCTGGTAATTAGGCTGAATAATGAAGGGAAGGAATTTACGAGACTCTGGGAGACTTTGTAAGGAGATAAGTTCGAGAATCCTTATTTTTATAAGATTTTAAATGTACCAATTTATTAAAAGGCTTTTGGAGGTATCAGCTATATTTCTTTGGCTTCTAATGATGTCATTGGGTGAATCAGAAATCTTATACTTAATTTGAATGAATGATTTGTTATAAGATATTGAAATACCACATAACTGAGGAATGTAAAGAAGATTGTTATCATTAATTTGAACACGCAACTTAGGTTCAACATATAAACGAAGCTTTCTTTTACTGATTTCGAACCTTTTCTTCTATTTCACTCTAAAACCCACCCTCCGCGGGAGCAGCAGATCTGTTCACATATTCCTATTTTTCACAAAAGCAAAAATACTTTTATTTACACAAGAGAAACAAAAGACACTCATCTGTATTATCTATTTCCCATTCCCTTTTTGAGTGTCTGTCTCGTGGCTGTCTCAATCCAATTCTTTTGTTACCTTCATTCTGTCAGTCTGGAATCTTAATCTTTGCTCAAGTTACCCTCTTTTCAGTAGAGAGAGAGAGAGAGAGAGAGAGAGAGAGAGAGAGAGAGAGAGAGAGAGAGAACTCACCAGGCTAAACGGCAACCTAACAGCTTTGGAATCTTAATCAGTTGCTCGTCTATCCCCTTTCAATCTCTGAGTACCTGATTTTCTTCCTGAAACTTTCGTTTATCGTATTTGTCTGACCTCCTCTTTGCGCATGCGTCCTAACTCTACGAAATTAAGTATCACCGAGTGTTCATGGAGGAGGGCGTGGTTCGGAGAGGGGGTGGGGTCGGAGAAGGGGGGTTGGTGGGGGTGATTACAATTCAACTCGCATTCCCGAATTCCTTCCTCTCCCTTTGAACGTCGCCCTTGAACTCTGGCGTTTAAAGGGTATTGACTTCATCTTCTTCTTATTTTTGCGACTGTCTTTTATTTTCTCGCCTTTGGAAACGGAATTTCTGATGAGATCAAACTGTGCTGTCATCTTTTTATTTGTTTTACGAATTAAATAGAAACTGGCAGATTGGGCCTTTGAATCAGGCAAGTAGCTGACTTGGTATGTGCCCTTTACTGTTAAACTGTTCAGACTGTTGAAGAGCATCAGAAAGAGTCTGAAACTGTTGGGAAACTGTTTTAATTAATCTAAATCGTTAAGTTCAGTTTCAATGGTTGTGAAGCAGAGGAATATATGACTTTCTCCACGATTATTTACGTTTTGAGAGAATAACAGTCCGAAAGCAAATGTGAGAAAATTGGTAAAAAAATAAGAAATTGTCAGCGAAGGCAAGAGTTATAACAGAAAATATATAAATCTGATAAATAACGTAGACAACAGAAGTCGGAGTGTTATGCAAAACGATGACAAAATATAAATGAAAAACAAACATTATATGCAGAAGCACAGTGACATATAGAGATGCCTGGGGAGAGTCAATATTCATTATCAAAGGTAAATTACAAACAGTGACACAATCTGGGAAAAACAAGGTTATTATAATGAGGTTACTATAGAATACCTAAAATAATCCATTGGTACCCAAAGAGGAAGATGTATAATGTACATAGGACCTCCACATATATCTTGCAGGTGTCCAAAACATATGACAGAGAGGGGATGTAGCTTCATATGACGGGAAATCAATATATTTGTGGTACCATTGATGGCTTACCAAGATTATTACATACAGATATCAGAAATAGACAAAAAATTACATAAAAAAAATACTATAAAATGAAAGATTATATTCCAGTGATCTGGAAACGAGAAAGAGACGGACAAAAAGAATGAAAGAGAGAATACACAAACAGAAATCAGAATTTCTGCGAGCAAACAAAAACGAGTAAATCAAGCAAAAGGATTCATGGAGACGATACAGATGGAGAAGAGAGACAGATGAAGATATTATTCGAGATATTCTCCTCCATTTCGTGAGAGAATGATTGAAAGTTCTGTTCAAGAAAAAGGTTCGATTTGTTGATCTGAATGAAGGCATCCAGGAGTCTCTGAATGGCCAAAGGGCGACACGAAAGAAAACGTATTGAACTTCTGTTTGCTGTTGTTGTCTTTGAATTCAAATCTGAAGGTTTTCGTCAAGATGCAGAGTAAAATGGAAAGTTTTTGTTTATTTTCAGACATATTTACTGTGAGGCATCAGAGAGTCATTGGAAAACGGAGCCTGCGATTTCTTTGTTTAATTTTTACTCTCTTTATCGAGAGTTCAAGAGTTATTGGAAAACTGAGCTTGTTATCTCTATTTGTTTAATTTTTTCTCTCTTTTTCGAGAGTTCAACAGCTATGAATCACTGCCCAGAGTTTGGTTAGCCTTTATAGATAATAAAAAGCCTGGTTTAGGCCTCAGGACTCACCCAAACCACCCTACAGAGGAGAAACAAAATAGTGATTCAAAAAATATGCAAAACCCTTTCACGCACATTTTATTTCAGGAAGGAGAAAAGACCAGTTTTCTAAATGGCCGTTCCAACTTTCAGCCAATTGAGGCCCTGATCTGAAAAAGGGGGAACCCAGATTTTTGTTCTGTTATCAATTTGTTGTTGCCTCGATTCGCTTTTTGTTTGTTGCCATAAAAGGATAGTTTCAGTCGAGGGAGAGATTAGAACAACTGTGTACCTTTAACCTATAAACATTCTCTCGATTTTTAAATTCTCGCTGTCCTGAGTTTGCTTTGCCAGGGGAGTTTGGTGGACTTGTCACCAGCCTTCTTTGATTAGCCTTGGAAGAAGAAGATTTGAATCTCTGACAAGAGTCTTGGGACCTCGAAGAAGAGTCTCTGAGTCTTCGACAAGAGTCTTGAGACTTCAAAGAAGAGTCTCTGAGTCTCTAACAAGAGTGTTGAGACTTCGAAGAACAATCTCTGAGTCATCGGCAAGAGTCTTGAGACCTCGAAGAAGAGTCTTTGAGCCTTTGAAGAGTCTTGAGACTTCCAACAATAGTGTCTGAGTCTCTGACAAGTGTCTTGAGACTTCGAGGAAGAGTCCCTGAGTCTTAGACAAGAGTCTTGAGACTTCGAAGAAGAGACTCTGCGACTTCGAAGAGTCTCGAGACTTTAAAGAAGAGTCTCTGAGTCTTTGAAGATTCTTGAGACTTCGAAGAAGAGTCTGCGAGTCTTCGGCAAGAGTCATGAGTTCGTACATTTGAGTCTTACCTGAGAAAACAAGGAAAAAAATAAACAGGTTTGCAAAGTTTCAAGCAATTTAACCCATTTGTGGGTTTTCGCTACGAATGTCTTTGGTATTACTCTCTCTCTCTCTCTCTCTCTCTCTCTCTCTCTCTCTCTCTCTCTCTCTCTCTCTCTCTCTCTCTCTCCTAAAGGGTAATAGGAGATATATATGCTACAGTTACAGTGTAAGCCACTATCAATATAAATTATTGGAATAATTAAGAAGGGGTCTAAATAACAAAATTCCAGCTGATAATTTTCCCTCAATAGTATATATAAGGAAAACTATCATTGTCTTAATAATAATAATAATAATAATAATAATAATAATAATAATAATAATAATAATAATAATAATAATAATAACCTCCATGATGATGACAGCATTGATCATAAATGCTATTACAGTATATTTTGGTTTAGTAAGAATTTTAAAACTGTACATAAGTCCACCTTCATATGACAACAATATTATAAGAATATTCTCCATGAAAGGAATATCAGATTTTATTTGAAAAAAAAAAAACTACTGTTTGTATTAAAATAGAATTTTTTCTATTGAATTAGAATTTTCTATTAAAACAAAGTTTTCTTTTAAAATAGTTTTCTATTAAATAGGGTTTTCTATTAAATAGAGTTTTCTATTAAAATAGAGTTTTCTAATAAAACAGAGTTAGAGTCATAATAGAAAGAGAGTTATCGACAACTGCCCCAGAATGCTCTTCTCCATCTGGACAAAACGAATAAAGGCGTTACTAATTTGCCCTGTTCTGTGGCCCCCAAAAATGAGACCCACTCTTACTGGTTTTTTTCGTGGACGAACAAACCGTTGTTGGCAAAATGATGGTTTCCGAAAACAACTCAACGGCGAGTTTTGAAAACGTGTTTGATGCATTTGGAGGTTGTATGACGTAAATGGGTTTGGCCTGGGAGTGAAGTGTTTCATGTGCTTTGGTCTCTCTCTCTCTCTCTCTCTCTCTCTCTCTCTCTCTCTCTCTCTCTCTCTCTCTCTCTCTCTACATACATACATACATATATATATATATATATATATATATATATATATATATATATATATATATATATATATACATATATATATATATATATATATATATATATGTATATATATATATATATATATATATATATATATATATATATATATATATATATATATATATATATATATATATATACGTACAGTATGTATATATAAGTGTGTGTATGCATATATATATATATATATATATATATATATATATATATATATATATATATATATATATATATATATATGTGTAAAATCTACTAGTCACTGTTTTGAGATACATATGTAATTGTAATAGCCACATTGCCCTCTTAACTTCTCGAATTCTTCGCGCTTTTTTTGATATGCTTGTCACTACAAAGCCTTAAGATCCAAGTGCAAGAAATTGAAGTGGTTGTGATGTCTCGGTAGCGAGAAACGAACCCGTTTCACCATAATCACAAGAAGGTCAGACCGGCAACGTGACCTCCTTGTGATTATGGTGACAGGGGTTCGTTTGCCGCGACCGGACATCACATCCACTTCAATTTCTTGCACTTGGATCTTAAGGCTTCGTAGTGACAAGCGTACCCAAAAAAAAGCGAAGAATTCGAGAAGTTAAGATGGCATTGTGGCTATTACAATTATATATATATATATATATATATATATATATATATATATATATATATATATATATATATATATATATATATATATATATATATATATATATATATATCGCACACCTAACATTCCGCTTACGAAGAAACACCAATTTCATCCAAATTCGAGTATTCCATCTCATGCGTCTTCATTATTTGCAAATAAATCGCATCAAAAATCAGGCATCATTCCTTTGGCATTTTTTTATGCAATAAAAACTAATTATTCATTTCTCTCTAAATCATTTTCTATATAACCCTGTAGATCCTACAGGCCAGGTCATCTGGGTACACCCAGCAGAATATCCCACTGACCAAGGACAGTAGCTGTGATGATAATTAATTTTATATCTTCTGTAGTTAATAGCTTCCTTTAATCTAATAACTAAATTACAATTACCTGAACTGAATTGGATTTCTGATACGGTTTTGTGAGGTGCTGTGATAATATGACATTTCATTAAGAAAAATTATGCATCAGTGATTTGAGTTTATATCGTATGTCAATGTCATTACAGAATGGAAGGTTTCTGCTCCAAATGATTATTGAATGGCTTCGTGATACCTTCATTATACATGCAAAAGACTCATTCATTATAAATGATGATCCATTCGTTACATTTTCTGCTCATGATTTAGATATTACAGCAAACAGCTTCGTCAATAATATTGTGTAAATGCGTGGAGCGTAATTGCCATCAGTAAAGAGGTTTGCAATACTTGGACTGTTTGTCTTTCTGTCTGTCTGTCTGTCAGTCGAATTAGGCCGGGGGGGGGCCATAAACGCCCCTTTTGCATAACGAAGAATAGAGGTTATCCGATCAGCTGCCTAATGGAATGCAAATAAGGCATCAATCATGAATAATCAAACAGTTCCAGTCCCGTCCAGTTGGGTCAGAGAGAGAGAGAGAGAGAGAGAGAGAGAGAGAGAGAGAGAGAGAGAGAGAGAGAGAGAGAGAGT
Source organism: Macrobrachium rosenbergii (assembly GCF_040412425.1). NCBI lineage: Eukaryota > Metazoa > Arthropoda > Malacostraca > Decapoda > Palaemonidae > Macrobrachium > Macrobrachium rosenbergii. The sequence goes on from NC_089753.1 coordinate 59,337,054, forward strand.
CTGGTAATGAGGCTGAAGGATGAAGGGAAGGAATTTACAAGCGTCTGGGAGACTTTGTAAGAGATAAGTTCAAGAATCTCTATTTTTAAGGCTTTAAATGTACCTATTTATTAAAAGGCTTATTGAGGTATTAGTTACCTTTCTTAGGCTTCTAATGATGACATTCGGGTGCGTCAGAAATCCTATATCTATGAATGAATTCTTTGTCATATAAGGAGATTAGGTTAAGATTCTTTATTTTTTAGAAGATTTTAAATGTCTCTTTATAGAAGGGTTTAGGGTGTATTAGTTATATTTTCAGGCTTCTAAATATGATAGTAAAGTGAGACAGAAATTCTGTATATAATATGAGTGAAAGAATTGTCACACGATTCTAACATAGCATTTTTTTTTCATAATCCAAGAATATAAAAAGAGTTTTACAAAATTTGGAATATAAAAACGAGGCTTAACATACAAACGAAGCTTTCTTCTTTCATATCGAATATTTTATTCTGTATCATTCTAAAGCTTCCATGGTTAAGAGGCTTGACAATAAGCTTCAACTGACCCAGCTCTGGAGGCAAAGTTTAAGCTTATTTTTGCTCATTTTTATTAGCATTGTGGCGTGTTCAGGTCTCACTAAAGTAAAGGAGCCAGTGCAGTAATACAGTAATATAAATATATATATATATATATATATATATATATATATATATATATATATATATATATATATATATATATATATATATATATATATATATATATATATATATATATATATGTGTGTGTGTGTATGTATATATGTATAACTGAATCACAAAAATACTGTATGGAGCGTGATGAATATATAAACAAAGATAAAATCCACGAAGGAAGAGGAAACAGTGGAGTGCTGCAAGGCCTTTCGACTGTCTGTCGTCTTTACTTAGCAGACTGAAGAAATATAAAAAGTAAGTTTACAAGGAAAGCTCATATAAATGACAGATGGGGTAATGCTGAAAAAATACGTGCCTGGAATCCCAACACAATTGAAGAATTAGTAGAACTGCCAAAACTGGGTTAAATATTAAAGAGGTTTTACAAGGGATTAGGAGCAACCGTTCAGGAGCAGGCACGGAGCAATTAAAAGATTATACAAGGGGGTGACTGACCACCAGAAAATATTAGTACAACAAAACAATTCTGTTTTTTTTTGCAAACAATAACAAGATGAACATTTTTACCAATAAAAAATTTTATTAAACATACGAATACATAGAAAATATGTATAAGGTAACTAATTTGTAATTAAGTCAGTGATTTTATCTTTTAGGCCATTCTTGAAACATGAACATTTTTACAATTAAAAAATTATGTTAAACATAAGAATCAGAGAAAATATATATAAGGTAACTAATTTGTAATTAAGTCAGTGATTTTATCTTTTAGTTCGTTCTTGAATATGTTTCTAATGCAGGGGTCCAAATAATACATGTTCAAGAATGACCTAAAAGATAAAATCACTGACTTAATTACAAATTAGTTACCTTGTATATATTTTCTATGTATTCGTATGTTTAATATAATTTTTTATTTGTAAAAATGTTCATCTTGCAAAAATTGTTATTTCTTACAAAAAAAATTATTTTGTTGTACTAATATTTTCTGGTGGTCAGTCACCCCCTTGTATAATCTTTTAATTGCCCTCTGCCTGCTTCTGAAGGGTTGATCGTAATCCTTAGTAAAACCTCTTAAATATTTAGCCCTGTTTTGGCAGTTCTACCAATTCTTCAATTGTGTTGGATTCCAGGTACATATTTTTTCATTTGTATTCCTCATCTGTCATTTATATGAGCTTTCCTTGTAAACTTACTTTTATATTTCCTCAGTCTGCTAAGTAAAGGACGACAGACAGTCGAAAGGTTTCGCAGCACTCCAGTGCTTACCTTTCCTTCGTGGATTTTATTTTATATATATATATATATATATATATATATATATATATATATATATATATATATATATATATATATATATATATATATATATTATAATTAGCAAGAATTTGCTAGAAAATTGAAAATTGCTCCTTTTGTTTCCTGTCTGCCAATCTATCGATAGACATATCTGTCTATCGACATGCGTGCCTACCTATCTATCAGCCCGAGCTGGACAATGGAGGATCACAGTCAGAATACAAGGGCACTCCTTTCAAGTAGATAATTCCTTATTCGAGGCAAAAGTGAATCTGTCTGGCCGACTCTTTCCAGACAACCACCCCCAGCCGCGGACACAGCCGAAAATGACTCAACTCCTTATCGAAGAACTTGCCCCTGCCTCGAGCAGATGGCATAAAAGGACAGACGTACAACGGCCCGCTCTCAGAGACCCGCGGGACGTCATGGCGTAGAGACAAGACGAACACAATCACCACCAACCCCACGAGGAGCACCATGCCCCTGACTAAACGACGCCCTTAGCTCATCCCTTCTCCACCTAACCACGTGGCCCCTCAAAGTATACTTTCACCTTCGTGCACCGCGACCGCCAACCACGTGTTCCCTTCGCTGCTGGCCTGATCCTAACACGAGGGCCACCCATTCCATTACCTGGCGCTTCGTGAAGTCACCCACGTGTTGCCCACGCTGTCAGCGCCCCTACATCCTACTAGGTGGATGATCAGCGCCTTTGCATTTGTGAATCGGGAGTCAACCACATGCCGCCTTCTTCGTTGGAACCAAGTCTCTCCTACAGTAAAGTGCTCTGTAAAGACGTTCTTTCAGTCACGCTTTGTCCTCGTAGAATTTACTTAATTTGAGTGCCAGTAATCATAGATTCTTTTGTTCAATTCCGTCTGTGCTATTCGAGTGTCTGCTCACAGTGCTAATCCATTATTAACTCGTCGAGGCCCCGTTGGCACCCTCAATGCAGCTTCGAATTCATTACCCTTTTGTCTATTTCCATTACTGGCGTACAATCTGTGTATCTCTCATTTCAGAGGGACCCTACATCGTGGAATCTTCTCGGACTGTGCCTGGAATCCCCAGTTTCATTCATCCAGTAGGAATCCCCTTCAGGATCCATAATTTAATTGCATTTCTCTTTCCCGTACTAATGTCTTTTATGTAAATATACTCCTTTTAGTTTTCCCACGTGTTTACGTAATATTTCCTTTTAGAAGTAAGAGCCTTACCTCATATGAAATTCCCCCTTTTCTCTTGTTTTATGTTTCACTGGACCCACAAGGTCAGGATCACAAGGCTAATTTACCTACAAATGTTGCTACCTGTCTCATAGAACTATCTGAAAACTAGATTGTCCAGTAAAAACATATATATATATATATATATATATATATATATATATATATATATATATATATATATATATATATATATATATATAAAGATAAAATCCACGGAGGAAGGGAAATACTGGAGTGCTGTGAGGCCTTTCGACTGTCTGTCGACACACACACACACTATATATATATATATATATATATATATATATATATATATATATATATATATATATATATATATATATATATATATATGTATAACTGAATCACGGAAATATGGAACGTGATGAATATATAAATAAAGATAAAATCCACGCAGGAAACACTGGGTGATATGGCCTTTCGACTCTTTTGTCCTTTACTTAGGTAAGTAAAGGATAAATCGAAAAGGCCTATAGCACTCCAGTGTTTCCTTTCCTTCGTGATTTTATATTTATATATATATATATATATATATATATATATATATATATATATATATATATATATATATATATATATATATATATATATATATATATATATATTGTTACAAATATATGTTTTGTTCTTCACTGGCGGGGTGGGTAGAGCTCTCGGCTAGCACGCTGTTGGCCCAGTGTTCGACTCTCCGACCGGCCAATGAAGAATTAGGGGAATTTATTTCTGGTGACAGGAATTCATTTCTCGTGATAATATGGTTCGGATTCCACAATAAGCTGTAGGTCCCATTGCTAGGTAACCAGTTGGTTCTTAGCCACGTAAAATGAGTATGATCCTTCGGGCCAGCCCTAGGAGAGCTGTTAATCAGCTCAGTGGTCTGGTTAACCTAAGATTTACTTAGTTTTTGCTCTCATCTCTCCGTTCTTTTAACATATGTATCAATTTCCCTTAAAGACAGGACAGCAAGACTTGCAGTACAGCAGGGACCCCGGACTCACTTACAAAGTGGTAGTGAATGCAGTTTTGAGGAGGGTCAATGCGGGTAAAGGAATTAGCTTAGTCATATGAAGGATGGATGTGCGAGTAATCACTTTGTCCCCTTGTCCCCAAGACCTGTATTCCTGTATTCTTCCTTCTGCTGGTTCTTAATTGTTTTTCGGGTGTTGGGAAACTGCTCCTCGATTCTCGCCACTCCGTGGCTTGAAGGCATATAGGAGGCAGCAACATCCAGAAGCTGGCATGGGGACGCTAGCTTCCTAGTCAGTCCCACCCCAGTCATTCTTTAGAGCAGACCTGTGATCTGCTAGGTCCCGAATCTCGGGCCGTATCCCTTTGTCTTGGCACGTTGCCACACTGGTTAAGATCACAAGAGACCTGGCGACAAGCAGCCTCAGTTATTAAGAAAGACCTATTGGATCAACTGGATACTGCAATTGTGCACGTTGCAATGTGGATTTGCCCAGTAAGCCTGAATTTTAAAAGTTGAGTTCCAGTGTCTATTCTTCTCACTAAATCTCTCATTTCTTTTCCGTAGAATTCATCTCCCAAATTCAAATCCCTTGCTAACCACTAGCATGTGCGTTCCCATATGAATTAAATTTATTTTACTGAAATAATCCTTTGCTCATTGACATAGACCAAATCAGCCCTCCATTGTGATAGATTATTACAAGTGAGAGAATCTTTTATGTACCAGCTCTTACCTGGGAAGTCTATTTCCACAGACTTGTCATCTATTCAGCCTCGCATTCCTGCCATCCATCTTGCTTGGAAGAATCCTGCCTTATTGCAACGTGCAACATTCCAGAAATTAGTAGTTGCAAAGGAACCTGAACGGGACCCAAAGTTCGTTGTATTTATTGTAAGCAGAATCAGTATTTTGGGGTGCTGTTAATTCTACCAGTAACTTTCTTTATTGAGAGCTAAATCAGTATTCTTTTATTGACTTGCTTATGTTTTGTGCAATAAAGTAGTATTTTGTACTGATTAAAGTTTGGTATATTTCATGTGTTAATTGGTATTTACGGATGTCCACGGTGAGTGCAATTGAAGGCTTATCCTATTAATTATCTAATTAACGTAATCAATCGTGGAAAACCATAATATATATATATATATATATATATATATATACATATATATATATATATATATATATATATATATATGTATATGTATATAAATACATACATATCTATCCATCTATACACACACACACACACACACACACACACACACACACACACACATATATATATATATATATATATATATATATATATATATATATATATATATATATATATATATCATATCAGTTCATAAAACAATCCCTTTTATTGACAAAAGTGTAACCAGAAAGATGGAGATTAAGATGCTTTATTGGGTGAGGAGATAATATGCTGGGGGTTGGAGTGGTGAAGGTGAAGAGAGAGAGAGAGAGAGAGAGAGAGAGAGAGAGAGAGAGAGAGAGAGAGAGAGAGAGAGAGAGAGGGAGGGGGAGGGGAGGGAGAGAGGGACCGGAGAAAGCAGCAAATGAATTCGCAATGAAATAATTCAGATGTCTGAGAGGCAGCCTCAGGGGAGCCCGGCAGAAGGACCACTCGGAATACAGATCAATTCCAGAGTCAAAGGCAGGAACTGAGAACGGGAATCTGTCGTAGGGCGACATTCTTGATCTTTCCGTGTCGGGAATTGCACGCTGAGTTGGAATCGTAGAAAGGATGTTGTCGCTTTTAAAGGAATATTGATCAATCAGAGCAATCTTAGTTTTCTTGTGTCTTTATGACGCGAATCTCACTTGTGACGAAGCACTTATTGTCAATTACCACATGTATTCATTTATCACTTATGATTCCCTTTGTGATTGTATGAAATTATATTTGCCAGAAGTATTGTGAATTGGATATGAAATTATATTTGATGCTTGATATATGTTCTGAATATAATAAATGAATGTCAAGGTGTATGTGACAGAAATTCACATCCCAAACACCAATTACACACTAATATGCAAATTAACTACCCAAATTAATCTAGACCTCAAACATCAAATTGTCTGGCATCGACTGCAATTACATCAAAGTCGCTTTCACAGGGGAACTGACTGAAGGGAAGTTTGGCGCCATCCTAGGAGAAACTTCGATCACAAACTTCCCAACGGCTGCTTGAACTTTCGTGGGCATTGTAGGCCTATTCGATTTTAGGATTAGGCCTGAGTTATTTCCCACTGGCTCTTGTGCGATAAAAGATTTAAACTACCAGGATCGAAATTAGACGAAGTTCGTTTGTCATTTTTCAAACCAGACTGAGGAACTTTCCACTGATTATTATTATTATTATTATTATTATTATTATTATTATTATTATTATTATTATTATTATTATTATTATTATTATTATTCAGAAGAGATGAACCACTTGTTCATATGGAACAAGCGGACGAGGGTCATTAGCTGTAACTTCAGTCTTCCAAACAATATGGCGTTCATTTGAACAGAAGATAAGAGGAAATACAGATAGAAGACAAAAAAAAAAAAAACAATAAGTTAATAGAGTATTAGACAGAAATATAGATAAATGATTAAAATTTAAGATGAATCGTTTTGGAGTAGTAATGCACTGCATTTTCGCTTGAACTTTTAAATACATAGAATCTATTGCTCACTTTTTACCAGATACGTATGTGGTTGTTATAAACATACCGTCTTTACTTCTTGTGCTTATTATAATCATACTCTACGAATTTCCTCGATATCTTTTCCTATTTATGTTAAACGATAAAATAAACTATGGAAAACGTTGATTACATTTAAAAAAAGTCATAAAGTTATTTTTTTCTAAAGGAGACGTCAGGTGTTGAAAGATATATCTATGTTTCCTCTTCAGCACAATAAACGTGTTAAGTACCATCCATACTTGTCACTTTCATTCAAATACTTATAGACATGGAGTATCAAATCAATGTTCGTCAATTATACAATCATTCAATTATTTATAAGCGGGAAATTTCACATTATGATAAAATATGACAGGATGAAAGGTTAGGATAATTGAAAAATAAGTTGATAAATCAACTGTGATGACACACGTGAAAAGTAGATAAGTCTTATAAATAAAAGCTTTTGTAACACATTCTCTCTCTCTCTCTCTCTCTCTCTCTCTCTCTCTCTCTCTCTCTCTCTCTCTCTCTCTCCTGCTTTAATATTAGGTTTAACAGCTTCAAAAAAAGCACGTAATTCATTCATTTCATGAAATAGTAATGACACTGGAGTTCAAGTTATAAACAAAGGAAAAGATTAACAGAAAAGAATTCTGTTAATTCAGAACACGACTGATTTCACATCCAGCAAAGCGGAAATGAAGCTTGAACCGACAAACAAATAGACTCTGCAGTAAATGAGAGAGCTAGATCTCTCATTAAATCGTTCAGTGTCCCCCCAGGATTATGTTGATACGAAGTAAGCAACTCAATGAGATCTGTTTAGATGTGGAATTGTGTTGTGAGAAGTATTGTGGAAGCGAGGGTCATAATCAGTGTTCCTGGGATCAGGTTATATAGAGATAATGAAACACAAATGTCCTGTATAATTATTTATGGACTGAAAATGTACGAACTCGGAATTCCAATATGCTGACAAGATTAGGAAAACAGATCTTTTTTCTGATGAATATAGTTATGAGAACATATACTCATGATTCAGCCTTTTTTGAAATATGAAGGAGATGGACAGCAGCGATTATGATCTTCGCTAAATCTGTTGCTGAAAAAGTTTACAAGAAACATCCAGTTAATTTAAGTGTGTTTCAGCACCCATTCGGCCCTTGGCCGCACCCACATTTAGACTTTTACTTTACCTCCATTCCCACATCCTTTCTTCAATCTTGCTGTCCAGCACCTCGAACTATTATTTCTCACTGCAACTGGGATTTTTCCCCAATTCCACCTTTAGATCCTTGTACTTCATCACATTTATTCTCTGCATCTCTTTATTTTGCTGTCCAACCACTCCAACTCCCTCTTTTCACTGTCTTGAGAGCTGAATGGTCGAAAGTGCCCCAGTACTTGGCTTGACAGCCTAATTTCATTTATCAAAATCAAAATCCTTTGGCCTGAAAACCGAACTTCGGTTGACAACGGTTGAACCGAAGATACAACGCATTACCACCCTCAAACAATTCTCGTTGTATTTTAATAATTTACTTACAATTTTATCTGTTTATTTATTAATTTGTTCACTTTTTTCCATTTATAATAGCTGATCTCTTCTTTCTGTATTTCCTGTTACCATCTTTCGGATGAACACCACATTCTTTGGAAACTTGATTTTCAATTCAATGGCCCTAAGAATGGTGGGCTTGTTCCATAAGAATAGGGGTTGCCCTCTGAATAATAATAATAATAATAATAATAATAATAATAATAATAATAATAATAATAATAATAATAATAATAATAATAATTCCATGACATTGCATAGAGATAGATGTAGATAAACTATACAAGTTAACAGTATAAATCTATGTCGAATTTTCCACACCAAATATTAAACAAATGACTTTAAACCCTCGTTACAAATGTGAGAGAATGATCCCGTGTGAATGAAGAATCATTTGACGCACTGATTCCTCAAAAACATAACAAGAGTATTAACTAATGCGATCGGTTTCCCTGTCGATTTTAAAAACAGCTTGTTATTTTTTTCTCTGGGATACGAAAATATACGAAAATAGCCTAAAACACTGCTTGCATTTGTTGCACTTTCAGGAAGTGGACAATTGCAATCCTATTATCAAATATTGAAGGTTGAAGGCTTAGATCAAGAGCCAATAGAATATTTTTCAATATTAATCTTGCTAATGAAGGCCAGAAAGAGGCTTTGCACATGGAAAAGCCAAGGGTACAGGAATGACTTTCAAATTCTGCCGAGAAAAATACTTTCATATTTAGCAGTAGTTTATGAGGACAGGGCTACAATTCACTTTATTTATTTGTCAGAATCTCTATTAACAAGTCAAATGCCTTTTGTGTTTAGGAGGAATAAGTGGAAATGGTATTCAGGTCAAACTGAAGGGATTATTTTGCATATGCAGGCACCTATTTTAAAACTGTATTGACGGGAATATTGTTTGAGATATGATAAGTGGAGAATGATTGGTTAATTGAATTGCAGTTGATAGTGGAGTGTTGTTTGAGATCTGATAAGTGGAGAATGATTGGTTAATTGAATCTCAATTGATAGTAGAGCATTGTTGGAGATTTGGTAAGGGAAAAATGATTAGTTAATGCAGTCTCAGTTGATAGTAGAGTATTGTGTGAGATTTGATAAGGGATATATGATTGGTTAGTGAAATTTCAGTTGATAGTGGAGTATTGTTTGAAATTTGATAAAGGAAAAAACGATTGGTTTGTGGAATCTCAGTTGATAGTGGACTATTGTTTGAGGTTTGATAATGGAAAAATTGTTGGTAAGTTGATATTGGTGTATTGTATGAAGGCTGATAAAGGAAAAATGGCAGGTTAATGAAATCTCAGTTGAGGATAGAGTATTGGTATGGATTTGATAAGGGAAACAAAAAGAGTTAATGAAAGCTCTCTCTCTCTCTCTCTCTCTCTCTCTCTCTCTCTCTCTCTCTCTCTCTTTCCTTATCATGTTAGCTACATCTGAAGAGGACTTAAATACTTAACAACTGTGACTAACAAAATTATAATAACGCAAATAATCAACTTGATAAACAAGGAATTGGAAAGATGTAAGATAATAAGGAAAGTACTGAAGAAAGGTAGTCTGGGGAATAATAATAATAATAATAATAATAATAATAATAATAATAATAATAATAATAATAATAAAAGCAGAAGAAGAAGAAGAAGAAGAAGAAGAAGAAGCAGAAGAAATAGCCTCAATTCGTTTTCCTAACCTCCGTCTCTCTACTCGAGAGAGAGAGAGAGAGAGAGAGAGAGAGAGAGAGAGAGAGAGAGAGAGAAGGGAGAGGGGGTTGGGTTGGTAGGAATTGGTCCATTACCCCAATTCCCCTTTTTCCTGACCACACGTTCAAGATGACGTCTCCAGATTTCAGGATAATTATGCCGGATAATTTCTGTCCAGGATCTTTCCGATAGTTCCGTCTTGAAATAATTTTCCAGTGGCCACTGATTTTAATTATCATGACTGGAAAAATAATTGGTGTTTACAAGTTCCTTGTCTTGGGAAAAACGCTTTAGTTGTTTAAATGTTGTTATTATTATTATTATTATTATTATTATTATTATTATTATTATTATTATTATTATTATTATTATTATTATTATTCAGGATATAAACCCTTATTCAAATGGAACAAGCCCACCGGGGCATTTAACTCAAAATTCAAGCTTCCAAAGAAAATTATTATTATTATTATTATTATTATTATTATTATTATAAGAAGAACCTAATTCATATGGAACAAGCCCACAAGGGCCACTGACTAGGAATTCAATCCTCCAAAGAATACTATGGTGTTCAACTGAAAGAAGTAACAGAAGGTACGTAGGAGGAAATAAAGAGATGATAAATATAGATAATCATGAACAATCTGCCAAGATGGAAGAAGCTAAATTCTGGAGCAAAGAAAGATTAAATAGACACTGAAACCTCTCTCGGTCTGCCGACACAGTCGAAGCAAATGACGAACTGGATCTGTGCGTCTAAAACTATCAATGAAAATCTATCGGCCGGGGAAACGAACACGCAAAGAGTAACCTATAAAGGGAGGGGAAAACAGAGACTGAATTGTTGCAACAAACGAGGACCCAAAAATAACGGGCCGACCCCTCTGCCCTTAAAAGCGCTCTTATAGGAAAGAGGAAAAAGATTGATTTACTTCGTTAAATTTCGAAGGGAGATGAAGGGTGACACCGTTTTACACGAGAGAGAGAGAGAGAGAGAGAGAGAGAGAGAGAGAGAGAGAGAGAGAGAGAGAGCAATGTCATTTATCAGCCCACTAATCGGCAGGGTCTTCTTAACTGTGAATAGAATTTTATTAATTCTTTCATTATCTTGTAATCCTTATTCCTCTCCCCCCTTCATCTAATTCTTGTCTTCCCTTTCCTGCTTCTTCTTCCGCACTTTGGCTGGCTGGTTGCCTCGTAAACAGAGCCCCATAAACTCTGTGTATAGAGCAAAGGTTTGGTTTAAGCCGTGTAAAGCGTAATTTTATGCTCCGTATATTCTCTTTACGCTCATCTGTGACGAGGCGGTACTGTAAACATTCATTTCAGTTTAATTAATGGATGAGACTTATTTTCTTTAATGGAAGAATCTCTACGAATCTCGTTAATTCATTTGTAATCACCAGCAAATGCCTATAGCCATACCCCGATTTACAAAAGTTCATCAAAAGGTCCATGTGTTCCCTTTGAAATGGTCTACTAGGGATAGGAAAAGACCCCAAATTACACGACGTAACCTTCGCCAGTTTACACGAATTACTCACAGAGCATCCCGTCACAAAATTCTCCACCGAAGAACACATGTTTTTCCAGAAAAACTTATCGTATCACCTTTATCCAAACTAATCCTCAATACATATTTAATTCTCCTCACCAACAAAGTACCCTCTAACTCCAGACCTGCGAAAGGCAACTCTATAACCCTTTCTCACTAATTCACCTCTAAGAAACGCCTCTGCGTCTGCTAAAACTTCATCTTTGTCTTGTTTCTTCTCCAATAAGCTAATATCCCAATGTACATACTCACTGGTTACAATACACACACTAAGGGCATCTGCTATCACATTATGTTTGCCTTTCATATACTTAAGCTTAGCATCAAAATCCCTAATTGTCAAAAACCACCTATATATTATAGCCATCTTAGTGAGAAAGATTAGGCTTATTAAAAAGATCCAACAGTGGCTTATGATCCGTAAGGACTTACACTCTACTCCCCATTAACAACATCTTAAAATGAACCAAACTAGACACCATGGCAAACGGTTCCTTGTCCACTGTTGCCATCAGTTTTTCATTACTCCTTGTGTTTTAAACTGTCTGCTGTAAAAAGCTATTGGATTTAATTTACATTCAAATTTCTGCATTAAGCAAGCACCTACCACCTCTTGACTGGCATCTGTCACTAATGTGACAGGTAAAGAGAAATCAGAAAACTTTAAAACCTGAGGACTCATCAAAGCCTCTTTGATTTTCTGAAAGGCTGCCTGCTGAGCCTCACCCCATGAAAACTGTACAGCATCCCTCAGTACATCAGTCAAAGGCGCTGACAACGTAGAAAACCCCTTCACAAACCGACGGAAAAATCTCTACCATTCCCATGAACGAGCGGATCTGTTTCTTAGTCTTAGGTGTAGGAAAATCTGCGATAGCTCTCACCTTTTCATCATTCACTCGAACACCTTCTTTCGAAATGACATGTCCTAAATATACAATCTGTCTCTTCAAGAAATCACACTTGGCTAGTTTGACCTTCAGGCTTGCCATTCTAAGCCTCCTAAGGACTTCCCTAAGGACTTCTAAATGTTCCTCTATGGAATCTATAGCAATCAAAATGTCATCCATATAAACAAACATATTTTTCCCCAACATTCCGTCCAAGACTGTATTCACTAGCCTCGTAAATGTCATAGGACTACCTAACAAACCAAAAGGCATTCGTGTGAATTCACAATGTCCCTTAGAGATGTAAAATGCTGTTAGTTTCCTACTCCCCTCACTAAGTGGCACTTGCAAAAACCCTTGCATGAGATCGACTGATGAGTAAATATTTTTATCTCCAATCTCCACAAATATATCTGGGAGACACGCCACCGGATACCTATCAGGAATTGTCTTCTCATTTAATTTCCTAAAATCACATACTCGGATTGAACCATCCTTCTTAGGTACCGCCAACAACGGAAAATGAACCAGCCATGAGCTAGGCCTAACTATACCTTCCTCCTCCCACTTGTTATCCTCTTGCTCCACCTGCTCCTAATCTTCAAAGGTATCCTATACAAAGGGACAAAAATGGGTTTAGTTCCTTCCTCCAACAGCACCTGATGCTCTCACACATCTGTTAGCCCCAATTAATCCTCTTTAAAGCAATAACATCTGCATATTCAGCTAACACCTCACCTAACCGCTCTATATATTCTGTACAGTCTGCATCACCTAAATAATTCCTATAAATCTCCCTTCTAACCTCCATTTCAGCCTCTGAAAATCCATTGTGCTCCCCTACTAATGCCACTGATTCAGTATCAACACTCCATTCCTCCAAATCTACAGTATAAGTATTCCTCTGATATTTCCTATCTGAATTATTGCAGTTCAGCAGTTCCACCAATGTAACTCCATTATTTGAAACCTTATTTGCTGAAACTGTACTCACCACACCTTTAAGTTTCTCACTACCTTCCACTGCACACACCTGTTTATTCACCTTTACATCTTTCACCTTCACTTTCACCATAGCGACCATACTATGTTCTAAAATTATATACTCCAACAAAATGGCTTTATATATCCTCTTCTCCTCATCATCAAGCTCAACTTCTCCCTGTGATTGTTCATCTCTTAGAACTTCCTCATTGCTTCCACTTATTCCATCCTTATCTCCTACATCAGCCATACACCCCTGCATTTCCTCAGCACCTACAAAGTGGAATAAAGCTCCAGTTTCACCAACAGTTATACCACCTTTACTAGGGTATATAGAAATACCTATCCTATTACATGCAGGATGTCCCAATAAAACCTTATTCCCCAAGTTAACTCCTCTCACCGCCAAAACTGGTTCACTACTTAACTGGTTCCCCAGTGCAAAACAGACATCCACCTCACCTACAACATCCAGTTTATGAGCCTGAAATCACACACTTTCTCCTCTGAATGCCTTAAACGACTCTGGGAAAACATTGATTGATAAAAATTGTAGTCCACCAAACTGACTGAAGCACCTGTATCTACAAAAATCAAAATACTAGACCCAGTTCCGGCCCCTCCACCACAGGCTTTAATTCCCCTATATCCCCCAAAAGCGCTGTATGGCATGAACAGTTTACCCTTTTCCCATTGGCTGTTGGGCCCTCCAAAAATCCCATGTGTTTCTAGACTTCCTTTGATGCTTATAGCTACCACCAAAATTCTGAGGCACTGGCCTGACATTGCTTCTTTTGAGTGACGGACAAAACTGCCAAAAATGCTCCACACTCTGACATCTAGCACAGTATTTAACCCGGGAAAACTCCTTCGTATGCTCTGGTCTATCGCAATCAAAACAGCGAAATTGTCGTGTTTGATCCATAGATTTCCTATCACTTTCCACTTTTGCACAAAAATTACTAGAAGCAAATCCTAAATCTCCCTGTAGAAAGTTCCACTGACCACCCCCTGTGGTTTTCGGCCCCGATTGAAAAATGTGCTATCTACTGTTGGGCATTTCGACATGTGCTTTATAATCTGGGCAAAAATCAGTGCCTCATCAGATGTAGGCTCTACCCGGCTGTCGAAACTACTCACTACCGTGTCAGGGACGTCATTCAAGAGCCAAGAAAAATTAAACAACTTCTGAAAATTCTCTAAAGATATGGAACCGCCACATACCCAGCTCAAAATTCTTAATTTCTCTACAAAGTCCGATGCTGCATCTAATAATTGTGAACTAAAATCTACCTTCGAACTCTGTTCTTTCCTTATCTTATAGAATGCCCTCATATCTCAAACTAAATCCCCACATTCAGCTGCCTTGTAAGCAGTTCTAAGAAACCCTTTCAGGTCATCCCAAGTCTGACATTTCTTAAACTGAAAGCTACGACAGCATCGGCCAATATCCCCCTCGTCCAGTGTAAGAAAACCTTTAGTTTCATTAAACGCTTCAGCCTCATCTGTGATTTTTTTTTTAATTCAAATAGTTTTGAAGAGACACAATAAAAATTTCAACAGGCTGACGCAAAATGCCATCCACCAAGCCCAGAAAAGGCTGAATTGAGGAAGTAAAAGTTGTTACCTTATGGGTCAAAGTCTTCTTATCTTCGTTGTCACCTGCCATTTTCCCGGATCTCTGTTTGCTATCTCTGCTCAAATTAAAAGCTCCAAGTCGTCCCACAAACTCGGCCTGATCTTAAATGCATATTATATTAAAACCTCATACAATATGGTCTGAAACAACAGAAGAAACAAGAACACAGAAAGAAAAAATCAAAACATTTTTATCGCCCCAATACACAATTATTCAAAAATCCTACGGGAGTAAATCCCTTCACCTATACGCGCGCCAGCAACCCAGTCAACAGCTGAGCACAAGGACATATGTGAGTCAATGCCAAGTCACAAGATCCCTCAAGGAAAGAAAGAGAAAGAAAAATAATAACCCCTCAAGTAAAAATTTGTCCCCGACATCACCACTGGCCTCTCGCAACCGATAAATGCTGAAGTCGCAAAGTAGGTACAGATGCCTGTCTCTGAACAGAGACACCGCCCATCAACACTTCTCTGCCTGTTGTCTCCGTGAAAAAAATCTAACTCTACAACAAATGTACGAGCACGTTACTATGCAGAGCGCTCCTTCCCCCACAGTACAACCCATCACACATACCCACACAATTCAACCTCACAACAATTCGATAAGTGGAGAAAAGAAAAATGGAAAAAGGAGAGAAATAGGGAATCTCAAAGCAATTATAACAAAAATAATAACGAATCTCACTTTTTTTTCCCACTCGTATCCCAGCATTGCTGTGAGTCCACGATCAACCCAACACACACACTAAATCATAACCACACTTCAGTTAGAACACCCAAATACATAATCACATTAAAGACCGCAGTTAAACCCAACACCCTACAATTGGCACTCCAATAAGACACTCGTCGAGAAAGACTGATGTCCCATCCATCTTTCCGCTCGGTTGCACTCTGCAATCAAATGTAAAGTCAACGGTATGCCCCAGGATACCAAATGCTCCAAGAAAAGCCACCCGATAACGCCCTATTAAAAGTGGGTATCTATAATGTATACCTATCTCCTACTTCAACATTATCCACAACTTCTCTCAGACGCTCTTATGAAAATCTGCTTCTAAACTGATGTGTATAAATCAAACCTGGCATACAAAAATAAACTTTATTTTGCAAACCCAACATGAGAGATCAGTTAAACAAAAGAAAAGCTAAAGCATATTATTTAACCATCACCTTAAACATCAATAAAACATAAGTGATAACAAAAGAGAAAACCAAATTCCCTTTCCTTCACCCCCGTCACTAAGTTCTCGATATTAATACCAGGGTCAGTAAATCAAAGTCCCAATTAAGTCAGATGTCTGAACAGTTAACTAAGTCATTGCCCATGCTTTTGCACAACTGTGTGCATCTTCATCCATGATGCATCTGTCAACTGAAAAAAAATACCACATTAAACCCCATATAAAATAATGTGGGATATCTCCCAAAACAAAAGGGAATGTGAAAACAATCAAAACAACACTGACATAAGAAAAATTATAAAATACACAGCAAGGTACTGGATGTAAATGCACATTTCAACTCACCCCTTCAACAGGTAACTGGAGTTTAAAATTTCACTGTCTTTTCCCAAACAGCTCCTTCAACAACAACGAAACATTTTATCTAGCGAATGGTAATTCTAATTCCCAGCGTGTCCAACACGTTCTTTAGATACAGTTTCACACCACACAGTGTATTGCCTTTCACAAGAGTGCATTGCATCAAGCGATTTTCATAATGAACACACGAACTTACGCTTCATTAGGCACACCTAGAAATCTGGCTCAAACCCACCAAACTTTTAGAAGCTTTTCGAACTAGAGCACTGATGAACAACGAATTTCTACTTTTGGAAACAGATCAATGAAAGAAATTTTGTCAGAATCTTTTACATTTTCAGTCGTTCCAATTTTGATGTTCTTGAAGAATTGTAATTTAATTAATAAAATATAAAAATAAGTAAAAAATAAAAGCACGAAAATCCTTTTAACATTTGCTGAATTTAACAACAAATAGAAAAATGTTAAAATTTTGCTTAATTTATATTCTGAATTTTTAATATACCGTTTTAGTATGTATTTAAGGAAGTCTGAGTAAATGTATTTATTGTATGTATGTGTTTCAGTATGAGAGGGTATGCCTTTGTGCAGCTTTTAATTTAATTTTAATTCATTCA
>NC_089753.1:59359408-59364408 GCF_040412425.1 Macrobrachium rosenbergii
CTTCTTCCGCTTATTCCTCTTCTTCTTCTTCTTCTTCTTCTTCTTCTTCTTCTTCTTCTTCTTCTTCTTCTTCTTCTTCTTCTTCTTTCGAAGAGAGATTGACGAAGTTGTTTGACTAAAACCTTGAAAAGACTGGAAGTTTGGATTGCGGTCTCTTTTTTTTTTTATTACGCTTTGACACGAGGAGTTTGACAAGTCAAACTTCGGGAGGGCTGATTGTAGCGTTTGAATATGAGAGGAATGTTCTGTTTAGTTAAACCTTTCAATAGCAACTGGTATTCAAATCACAATGTGATATGATTTACGAACCGGAAGCAGTTTTGAAAGTAAGTGTTTGCACTACAGTAAATTACGTCATAAACACATGTCGGTAACTTGTAGCATACATATTTCAAACGGGTTGACAACAAGTCGGGGACAAATACTGGATATTCGCATGAAATGTTAGTCAGAACTACCAGCAAGTCATTAACTTTCATTCAACCAGTGTGTAATGTATTGCCGACATGTGTTTACTGGCAACTTATAGCAGATATATCACAAACAGGTTGACAACAAGTCCCTGATTATCAGTAGAGAACGAACCTTTTGCAAATACTGGATAACTATGTGAAGTGCTAGTTAGAATTACCAGCAAGTCGTTGACTTGTATTCAACGAGTGTGTTATATGTTTTATGGTAACTTATAACTTACATATCACAAACAGGTTAACAACAAGTCAGCAACCGTAAGTGGAAAACGAAACTTGGGCAAATGCTTGATAATCACATGAAATGCTACTTAGAACCACTGTTAAGTCGTTGACTTGTATTCAATATGCGTGTGATCAGCCCATGATAAATTTCTGGCGTGTTTATGACATATTTAATAGAGTGTGGATGCACCATAAGACTTCCTTGGTATGTAAACTCAAGTAAACACTTAGAAGTTGCAACGGAAGTCGATCAGTGCCTACATGAACATAACTTTTTTCTTCTCCAAAGAAACGGAATCTAATGCAGAAAAATACAGCCAGCATCCCACTTGAATATTCCTCTCCAGACTTTCACCTCAGATCAAGCTAAAACCAACAGCACTCGAGCCAGAAATATTGGTCTTTGGCCAACACTCGCAGAATCGAGAAACATCAAAAAGTTCCTCGATTCCAGTTTATTTACTCAGAGTCAAAAGTTAATTGCAAATCCGATTCCCACAGTCCGATGGAACGCAGAGCAAATCCTTCAATAATCCCTCAATAAATCCCAGTTTCATTCACGAAGCTCGGAAGATAAATCTCTTTTCCTCGGTAATTGCCAAAGGATTCATTTGTTTGCGTTAATCGTTCATTAGTCATTTTCACCTGCGACTTGCCGATGCAGACAAAAGAGTAAGGGACTAAAAATTCTTGTCTTGTTCGATCAAAAAGAAAGTGGTCTTGTGTTATACGTCGAGAGAGAGAGAGAGAGAGAGAGAGAGAGAGAGAGAGAGAGAGAGAGAGAGAGAGGCATAATATATATATATATATATATATATATATATATATATATATATATATATATATATACATATATACACACACATACATAAATATATACATACATATATATACATATATATATATATATATATATATATATATATATATATATATATATATATTTATTTATACGTATATACACATGGAAATGAACACATAGTAACGTACTTTACAGAAATACATTTTGACTCACATCGGGACTGAACCCCAGTATTGTGAGTTAGAGTCCATGGCAGTAGCAATTCCTCCACATAATGTGAGAAATGCATATATACAGTATATATATATATATATATATATATATATATATATATATATATATATATATATACTATATATATATATACATATATATATATATATATATATATAAATATATATATATATATATATATATATATATATATATATATATACATACATACATACATACATACATACACACATATTATATATATATATATATATATATATATATATATATATATATATATATATATATAAATATATACATATATATATATATACATACATACATACATACATACACACATATTATATATATACAGTATGGTATATGTATATATACTATATATATACATGTATATTTCTGACTCACATCGGGATCGAACCCAAGTCTTTCAATATATAGGCAAGGGCGTTACCAACCTGACCACACGGGTCATAAAAGAAATTGGGACCTAAGTACCACTGTATATCAGGCTTTTGAAACCTGAGCAGATATACTGTCTCGCATACCAGCGAGTTTTACCCAACTTCCTGACCCAGCAGTGACCCAGTTGACAGCATTTCATGTGAAGTTTCCCTTCTGGGTGAATATGATAGAAGTAACCAACACATCATGATGTCTGGACAGAAATAAATTTCTGACTCACATTAGAAACGAAGTTTTCAATACCTGGCCCGTCTGTGTGTCGAGTGAGGGAACCTGAATTCCCCTTTTGCATAACGAAGAAAAGGGGTTATCGGATCAGCTGCCTAATGGAATGCAAATAAGGCATCAATCATGAATAATCAATTAGTTCCTGTTCCGCCCAGTTGGGTCAAACACACACACACACACACAAAAGAGCCTGGTAATTAGGCTGAATGATGAAGGGAAGGAATTTACGAGAGTCTGGGAGACTTTGTAAGGAAATAAGTTCAAGAATCCTTATTTTTATAAGATTTTAAATGTACCTATTTATTAAAAGGCTTTTGGAGATATCAGCTATATTTCTTTGGCTTCTAATGATGACACTGGGGTGAGTCAGAAATCTTATACTTAATTTGAATGAATGATTTGTTATAAGATATTGAAATACCACATAACTGAGGAATGTAAAGAAGATTGTTATCATTAATTTGAACACGCAACTTAGGTTCAACATATAAACGAAGCTTTCTTTTACTGATTTCGAACCTTTTCTTCTATTTCACTCTAAAACCCACTCTCCGCGAGAGCAGCAGATCTGTTCACATATTCCCATTTTTCACAAAAGCAAAAAAACTTTTATTTACACAAGAGAAACAAAAGACACTCATCTGTTTGCCCATTCCCTTTTTGAGTGTCTGTCTCGTGGCTGTCTCAGTCCAATTCTTTTGTTACCTTTATTCTGCCAGTCTGGAATCTTAATCTTTGCTCAAGTTACCCTCTTTTCAGTAGAGAGAGAGAGAGAGAGAGAGAGAGAGAGAGAGAGAGAGAGAGAGAGAGAGAACTCACCAGGCTAAACGGCAACCTAACAGCTTTGGAATCTTAATCAGTTGCTCGTCTATCCCCTTTCAATCTCTGAGTATTTGTCTGACCTCCTCTTTGCGCATGCGTCCTAACTCTACGAAATTAAGTATCACCGAGTGTTCATGGAGGGGGGGACGGGGTTCGGAGAAAAGGGTGGGGTCGGAGAAGGGGGGTTGGTGGGGGTGATAACAATTCAACTCGCATTCCCGAATTCCTTCCTTTCCCTTTGAACGCCGCCCTTGAACTCTGGCGTTTAAAGGGTATTGACTTCTTCTTCTTCTTATTTTTGCGACTGTCTTTTATTTTCTCGCCTTTGGAAACGGAATTTCTGATGAGATCAAACTGTGCTGTCATCTTTTTATTTGTTTTACGAATTAAATAGAAACTGGCAGATTGGGCCTTTGAATCAGGCAAAGTAGCTGACTTGGTATGTGCCCTTTACTGTTAAACTGTTCAGACTGTTGAAGAGCATCAGAAAGAGTCTGAAACTGTTGGGAAACTGTTTTTATTAATCTAAATCGTTAAGTTCAGTTTCAATGGTTGTGAAGCAGAGGAATATATGACTTTCTCCACGATTATTTACGTTTTGAGAGATTAACAGTTCGAAAGCAAATGTGAGAAAATTGGTAAAAAAATAAGAAATTGTCAGCGAAGGCAAGAGTTATAACAGAAAATATATAAATCTGATAAATAACGTAGACAACAGAAGTCGGAGTGTTATGCAAAACGATGACAAAATATAAACGAAAAACAAACATTATATGCAGAAGCACAGTGACATATAGAGATGCCTGGCGAGAGTCAATATTCATTATCAAAGGTAAATTACAAACAGTGACACAATCTGGGAAAAACAAGGTTATTATAATGAGGTTACTATAGAATACCTAAAATAATCCATTGGTACCCAAGAGGAAGATGTATAATGTACATAGGACCTCCACATATATCTTGCAGGTTTCCAAAACATACGACAGAGAGGGAATGTAGTTTCACATGACGGGAAATCAATATATTTGTGGTACCATTGATGGCTTACCAAGATTATTGCATACAGATATCAGAAATAGACAAAAAATTACATCAAGAAAATACTAAAAAATAAAAGATTATATTCCAGTGATCTGGAAACGAGAAAGAGACGGACAAAAAGAATGAAAGAGAGAAAACACAAACAGAAATCAGAATTTCTGCGAGCAAATAAAAACGAGTAAATGAAGCAAAAGGATTCATGAGACGATACAGATGGAGAAGAGAGACAGAAGAAGATATTATTCGAGATATTCTCCTCCATTTCGTGAGAGAATGATTGAAAGTTCTGTTCAAGAAAAAGGTTCGATTTGTTGATCTGAATGAAGGCTTCCAGGAGTCTCTGAATGGCCAAAGGGCGACACAAAAGAAAACGTATTGAACTTCTGTTTGCTGTTGTTGTCTTTGAATTCAAATCTGAAGGTTTTCGTCAGGATGCAGAGTAAAATGGAAAGTTTCTGTTTATTTTCAGACATATTTACTGTGAGGCATCAGAGAGTCATTGGAAAACGGAGCCTGCGATTTCTTTGTTTAATTTTTACTCTCTTTATCGAGAGTTCAAGAGTTATTGGAAAACTGAGCTTGTGATCTCTATTTGTTTAATTTTTTCTCTCTTTTTCGAGAGTTCAACAGCTATGAATCACTGCCCAGAGTTTGGTTAGCCTTTATAGACAATAAAAAGCCTGGTTTAGGCCTCAGGACTCAGCCAAACCACC
>NC_089753.1:59369408-59391908 GCF_040412425.1 Macrobrachium rosenbergii
ACCTAAAAGATAAAATCACTGATATTATATATAGTACAAATCTCTGTTCTTTTAACATATGGATCAATTTCCCTTAAAATTAGCAGGGACCCCGGACCCACTTGCGAAGTTACCTAAAAGGAATTAGCTTGTCATATGGAGGATGGACATGCTAGTAATATTTTCTATGTATTCGTATGTTCTTAATATAATTTTATTTCAGTAATTATTCATTGGCAAGTTGCAAGCATTGACCTTTATTGAAAAGAAAACTGGATATTCAATTTGCACGTTGCAATGTGGATTTGCCCAGTAAGCCCTGAATTTTGGGTGAGTTCGGTGTCTATTCTTCTTATAAATCTCTCATTTTCTTTTTCCGTAGAATTCATCTCCCAAATTCAAATCCCTTGCTAACCATTCGTTCCCCATATGAATTAAATTGTTATTGTTTACAAAAAACAGAATTGTTTTGTTGTACTAATATTTTCTGGTGGTCAGTCACCCCTTGTATAATATTTTTAATTGCCCTCTGCCTGTATTTCTGTAAGGGTTGATCGTTAAATCAGTATTCTTTTATTGACTTGCTTATGTTGTGTGTGTATATATATATATATATATATATATATATATATATATATATATATATATATATATGTATATATATCATTTCATAAAACCGTGCCTTTTATTAACATAAAGTGTAACCAGAAAGATGGAGATTAAGATGCTTTATTGGGGAGAGATAATATGCTGGGGGTTGGAGTGGTGAAAGTGAAGGGAGAGAGAGACAGAGACAGAGAGAGAGAGAGAGAGAGAGAGAGGTGGGGGAGGGAGTGAGAGAGGGACCGGAGAAAGCAGCAAATGAATTCACAATGAAATAATTCAGATGTCTGAGAGGCAGCCTCGGGGAGCCCGGCAGAAGGACCACTCGGAATACAGATCAATTCCAGAGTCAAAGGCAGGAATTGAGAACGGGAATCTGTCGCAGGCGCGACATTCTTGATCTCTCCGTGTCGGGAACTGCACGCTGAGTTGGAATCGCACAAAGGATGTTGTCGTTTTGAAAGGAATATTGATCTATAAGAGTAATATCAGTTTTGTTGTGTCTTGTTGACGCGAATTTCACTCGTGACGAAGCACTTATTGTCACTTATCACATATATTCATTTATCACTTATAATCACTTATGATTCCCTTTGGGTTTAAGAAGCACTTATCACCTATGATTCACTTTGGGTTTAAGAAGCATTTATCACTTATGATTCCTTTCGGGTTTAAGAAGCGCTTATCACTTATGATTCCCTTTGGGTGTAACTTATTCACGAAGTATTGTGAATTGGATATTAAATTACATTTGACGCTTGCTATTTGTGATTATAATAAATGTTAAGGTGTATAAGGCAAAAAATTCATATATATATATATATATATATATATATATATATATATATATATATATATATATATATATATATATATATATATATAAGATATCTGTCCCAAACACCACTTACTAATATGCAAATTAACCACCCAAATTAATCTAGACCTCAAACATCAAATTGTCTGGCATCGACTGCAATTACATTTAAGTCGCTTTCACAGAGGATCCGACTGAAGGGAAGTTTGGCGCCATCCCAGGAGAAACTTCGATCACAAACTTCCCAACAGCTGCTTGAACTTCTGTGGGCATTGTAGGCCTATTCGATTTTAGGATTAGGCCTGACTTATTTCCCACTGGCTCTTGTGTAATAAAAGATTTAAACTGCCAGAATCGAAATTCCACGAATTATTATTATTATTATTATTATTATTATTATTATTATTATTATTATTATTATTATTATTATTATTTTATTATTATTATTATTTTTTTTTTTTTTTGGGGCTTTCGGCGGTCCTCTTTCCCAGTCATCCCATTCGACTGGGTGGTTTTTATAGTGTGGCGTTCCGGGTCGCATCCTACCTCACTTTCCTCACTATATGCACTGTTTCTAATAGGACAATCTCCTGCATGAGTCCTGGAGCTACTTCGGCATCTAGTTTTTCCAGATTCCTTTTCAGGGATCTTGGGATCGTGCCCAGTGTTCCTATGATTATAGGTACAATTTCCACTGGCATATTCCATATCCTTCTTATTTCGATTTTCAGGTCTTGAATCTACTCTGGAGTCCCATGGTATTGCCACATCAAGTGAGTGATACTTTCTTCTTGATTTTGTCAATCAACGTCACGTCATATCTGTTCTGATACCATAGTCCCAGAGGATATTTGCCTGATCGTTTTCAATCACTCCCTTAGGTTGGTGTTCGTACCACTTATTACTGTAAGCCAGCTGGTGTTTCTTGCACAGACTCCAGTAGAGGGCTTTTGCTACTGAATCATGCCTCTTTTTGTGCTGGTTCTGTGCAAGCGCCGGACATTCGCTTGCTATGTGGTTTATGGTCTCGTCTTTCGTATTGCACTTCCTGCATATGGGTGAGATGTTATTTCCATCTATTGTTCTTTGGACATATCTGGTTCTTAGGGCCTGATCTTGTGCCGCTGTTAGCAGTCCTTGTTTCCTTCTTGAGTTCTCCCCTCTGTAGCCATTGCAATGTTTCATCGTTGGCTTGTCCTTTTGTCTGTGCCATGTACTGTCCGTGCATTGGTTTGTTGTGCCATTCCTCTGTTCTTTTTTTTTATTCTCCTGTCCCTGTATATTTCTGGGACTTCGTCTACTATTATCAGTCCTTCTTCCCATGCACTCCTTAGCCACTCGTCTTCACTGATTTTCAGATATTGCTCCAGTGCTCTGCTCTCGATGTTAACGCCGTCCTCTATAATAGTAGCCCTCTCCCCCCTTCCTTTCGTGTTATGTATAGTTTGTATTTGCTCTTGGGTGTAGCGCTTTTGAACTGTTATGTGATTTCTAGTTTTCTGGTCTATGCTGCAGAGTTCAGCCTTCGTCCAATCCACTACCCCTGCGCTGTATCTGATTACTGGTACTGCCCATGTGTTTATTATTGTTATTATTATTATTCAGAAGATAAACCCCTTGTTCATATGGAACAAGCCCACAAGGTCCATTAGCTGTAACTTCAGTCTTCCAAACAATACGGTGTTCATTTGAAAGAAGTTACAGAAGATAAGAGGAAATGCAGACATATTGCAAAAGAAAAAAAATAAATTAAATTAATAAGTTAATAGAGTAATAGACAAAAATATAGATAAATGATTAAGATACAAGTTGAACAGTTTAGGAGCAGTAATGCATTGCATTTTCGCTTGAACTTTTAAATACAAAGAATCTACTGGTCATTTTTTACCAGGTACCATAATTTCCTCTTTACTTCTTGTGCTTATTATAACTATATTCTATGAATTTCCTCGGCATCTTTTCCTATTTATTGATATGTGTCGTTAGGTTAAACGATAAAATAAACTAAGGAAAACATTGATTATATTTTCAAAAAATCATAAAGTTATTTTTTCTAAAGGAGACGTCAGGTGTTGAAAGATATATCTATGTTTCCTCTTCAGCACAATAAAAGTGTGAAGTATTATCCATACTTGTCACTTCCATTCAAATACTTATAGACATGGAGTATCATATTAATGTTTGTCAATTATACATTCATTCAATCATTTATAGGTAGGAAATTTCACATTGTGATAAAATATGACAGGATGAAAGGATAGGATAATTGAAAAATAACTTCATAAATCAACTGTGATAAACAGGTGAAAAGTAAAAAAAAAGTCTTATAAACAAAAGGTATTTGTGACATTCTCTCTCTCTCTCTCTCTCTCTCTCTCTCTCTCTCTCTCTCTCTCTCTCTCTCTCTCTCTCTCTCTCTCTCCTGCTTTAATATCGAATTTAATAGCTTCAAAGAAGTACGTAATTCAATAATTTCATGAAATAGTAATGATACTGGAGTTCAAGTAATAAACAAAGGAAAAGATTAACAGAAAAGAATTCTGTTAATTCAGAACACGACCGATTTCATATCCAGCAAACCAGAAATGAAGCTTGAACTGACAAACAAATAGACTTTGCAGTAAATGAGAGAGCTAGATCTCTCATTAAATCGTTCAGTGTCCCCTCAGGATTATTTTGATACCAAGTAAGCAACTCAATGAGATCTGTTTAGATGTGGAATTGTGTTGTGAGAAGTATTTTGAAAGCGGGGGTCATAATCAGTGTTCCTGGGATCAGGTTAGATAGAGATAATGAAACACAAATGTCCGGTATTATTATTTAGAGCTCGGAATTCCATTATGCTGACAAAATTAGGAAAACAGATTTTTTCTGATGAATATAGTTATGAGAATATAATTATATTCATGATTCAGCCTTTTTGAAATATGAGGGAGATGGACAGCAGTGATTATGATCCTCGCTAAATCTGTTACTGAAAATGTTTGCAAGAAATATATAGTTAATATAAGTGTGTTTGCAGCATCCTTTCGGCCCTTGGCTGCACCCATATTTAGACTTTTACTTTACCTCCATTCCCATTTCCTTTCTTCCATCTTTCTGTTCAGCACCTCGAACTATTATTTCTCACTGCAACTGTGGGATTTTTCCCCAATTCCACCTTTAGATCCTTGTACGTCATCTCAGTTATTCTCTGCATCTCTTTATTTTGCTGTCCAACAACTCCAACTCCCTCTTTTCACTGTCTTGAGAGCTGAATGGTCGAAAGTGCCCCAGTGCTTGGCTTGACAGCCTAAATTTCATTTATCAAAATCAAAATCCTTTGGCCTGAAAACCGAACTTCAGTTGACAATGGTTGAACCGAAGATGCTTGCTTCGCATTACCACCCTCAAACAATTCTCCTTGCATTTTAATAATTCACTTACATTTTTATCTATTTATTTATTACTTTGTTCACTTTTTTCCTTTTCTAATAGCTGATCTCTTCTTTCTGTATTTCCTGTTAACTCCTGTTGCTTCTTTCGTAAGAACACCCCATTCTTAGGAGGCTTGAATTTCAAGTCAATGGTCCCTGTGGTGGGCTTGTTCCATATGAGTAGGGTTTATCTTCTGAATAATAATAATAATAATAATAATAATAATAATAATAATAATAATAATAATAATAATAATAATAATAATAATAATAATAATAATATTAAGATATATCTTTTAAAAAAGCCCATATGAATAGGGGTTACCTTCTGAATAATAATAATAATAATAATAATAATAATAATAATAATAATAATAATAATAATAATAATAATAATAATAATAATAATAAGATATATCTTTTTAAAAAAGCCCATATGAATAGGGGTTACCTTGTGAATAATAATAATAATAATAATAATAATAATAATGATAATAATAATAATAATAATTCTATGACTGCATAAAGATAGACGTAGATAAATGATACAAGTTGATAATACAAATCTATGTCGAGTTTTCCACACCAAATATTAAACAAATGACTTTAAACACTGATTACAAATGTGATAGAATGATCGTATATGAATGACGAATCATTTGATGCACTAATTCCTCAAAAACACAATGAAAGCATAAACTAAAGCGATCGGTTTCCCTGTCGATTTTATAAACAGCTTATTACTTTTTGCTCTGGGATACGAAAATATATTAAAATATCCGACAACACTGCATGCATTTGTTGCACTCTCTGAAACTGGACAATTGCAATCCTATTATCAAATGCTGAAGGCTGAAGACTTAGATCAAGAGCAAATAGAATATTTTTTCAATATCAATTTTGCTAATGAAGGCCAGAAAGAGACTTTGCACATGGAAAAGCCAAGGGTACAGGAATGACCTTCTAATTCTGCAGAGAAATATACTTTCATATTTACCATTTATTTATGAGGACTTGGCTACAATTCGCTCTTTATTTATTTGTCAGAATCCCTGTTAGCAAGTCAAATGCCTTTTCTGTTCAGGAGGAATAAGTGGAAATGGTATTCAGGTAAAACTGAAGGGATTATTTTGCATATGCAGGCACCTACGTAAAGTCCACTATTTTAAAACCATATCGATATGGGAATACTGTTTGAGATTTAATAAGTGGAGAATGATTGGTTAATTCAATCTCAATTGGTTGGAGTATTGTTTGAGATTTGGTAAGGGAAAAATGATTGGTTCATGCAATCTCAGTTGATAGTGGAGTATTGTGTGTAAGATTTGATAAGGGTAAAATGACTGATTTGTGGAATCTGGGAAAAATGATTGGTGTGTGGAGTTTCAGTTGACAGTGGGCTGTTTTTTGAGGTTTGGTAATGGAAAAGTTATTAGTTAATAGAATTTAACTTGATACTGGGGTATTGTTTTAAAGTTGATGGAGGAAAAATTTTTGGTTAATGAAATCTCAGTTGATAATGGATTTGATAGGGGAAAAATGAGGAGTTAATGAAAGCTCTCTCTCTCTCTCTCTCTCTCTCTCTCTCTCTCTCCTTATCACGTCAGTTGCATTTGAAGAGGACATAATAGCTAACAACTGTAACTAACAAATTATAATAACGCAAATAATCAACTTGATGAACGGGGAATTGGAAAAATGAAAGATAATAAGGAAAGTACTATAGAAAGATAGTCTAGGGAATAATAATAATAATAATAATAATAATAATAATAATAATAATAATAATAATAATAATAATAAGAAGAAGAAGAAGAAGAAGAAGAAGAAGAAGAAGAAGAAGAAATAGCCTAAATTCGTCTTCCTAACCTCCGTCTTTCACCGAGAGAGAGAGAGAGAGAGAGAGAGAGGAGAGAGAGAGGGGGAGAATTGGTCCATTACCCCAATTCGTCTTTTTCCTGACCACACGTTCAAGATGACGTCTCCAGATTTCAGGATAATTATTCCGGATAATTTCTGTCCCGGATATTTCGAATAATTCTGTCTTAAAATAGTTTTCCAGTGGCATCTGGTTTTAATTATCACGACTGGAAAAATAATTGGTGTTTACAAGTTCTTTGTCTTGGAAAAAACGTTTTAGTTGTTTAAATTGTCTAGATGTTATTATTATTATTATCAAATGGAACAAGACCACTGGCGCATTTAACTCAAAATCCAAGCTTATTATTATTATTATTATTATTATTATTATTATTATTATTATTCAGGAGATAAACCCTTATTCAAATGGAACAAGCCCACTAGGGCATTCAACTCAAAATTCAAGCTTCCAAAGAAAAGTATTATTATTATTATTATTATTATTATTATTATTATTATTATTATTATTATTATTATTATTATTATTATTATTATTCATAAGAAGAACCAAATTCATATGGAACAAGCCCACAAGGGCCACTGACTAGGAATTCAATCTTCCAAAGAATATTATGGTGTTCAACTGAAAGAAGTAACAGAAGGTAGTAGGAAATAAAGAGATGATAAATATAGATAATCATGAACAATCTGCCAAGAAGGAAGAAGCTAAATTCAGGAGCAAAGAAAGATTAAATAGACGCTGAAACCTCTCTCGGTCCGCCTACACAGTCGATGCAAATGACGAACTGGATCTCTGCGTCTAAAACCATCAATTAAAATCTATCGCCCGGGGAAACGAACAAGCAAAGAGTAGTAACCTATAAAGGGAGGGGAAAACAGAGACTGAATTGTTGTAACAAACGAGGCCCCAAAAATAACGGGCCGACCCCTCTGCCCTTAAAAGCGCTCTTATAGGAAAGAGGAAAAAGATTGATTTACTTCGTTAAATTTCGAAGGGAGATGAAGGGTGACACCATTTTACACGAGGGAGAGAGAGAGAGAGAGAGAGAGAGAGAGAGAGAGAGAGAGAGAGAGAGAGAGAGAGAGAGAGAGCAATGTCATTTATCAGCCCACTAATCGGTAGGGTCTTCTTCTACATGCAACTGTGAATAGAATTTTATTAATTCTTTCATTATCTTGTAATCCTTCTATTCCTCTCCTCCCTTCGTCTAATTCTTGTCTACCCTTTCCTGCTTCTTCCTTCGCACCCTGGCTGGCTGGGTGGCCGACTGGTTGCCTCGTAAACAGAGCCCCATAAACTCTGTGTATAGAGCAAAGGTTTGGTTTAAGCTGTGTAAAGCGTAATTTTATGCCCTGTATATTTTCTTTACGCTCATCTGTGACGAGGCGGTACTATAAACATTCTCTTCAGTTTAATTAACGAAAGAATCTTGTTTTCTTTACTCTTTCCTCACGGGAGGACGTGTACAGTTAATGGTGCTTGTATTTGCAAGTATTTTCTTTTACATGTTTCGTCTAAAGCTCCAGTTTCAAGACTTGAAATTCTCCAGAGTTAGGAAAGTCTTCAAAAGATATTCCATTATGGTGCTTGTAGTGACAAGCATTTTCTTTTACAGATTTCGTCTAAAGTTCCAATTTCAAGGTTTTAAATTCTTTAGAGTAATAAAGCCTTCAAAAGATATTCCATTATGGTGCTTGTAATGACAAGCATTTTCTTTTACATACTTCGTCTAAGGCTCCATTCTTCAGAGTCAGTAAAGTTTTCTAAATACATTGCATTATTAATTTGTGTTCGTTTGACGATGTTAATAAACTTCTGTCAGGTGTTTCCTACTGTAAGTGAAGTAAACATTCTCTTCAGTTTAACTAATGAAAAGTCTCGTTTTTGTGAAGCTTTTTCCTTACAGAAGGAAGTCTACAGCTCATGGCGGTATTCACAAGTATATTCATGTTCTCAGCTCGCCTAACGTTCCAATTTAAAGGCTTGAAATTCTTCAGTCAGTAGAGTCTTCAAAAGCTTTTTCGTTATTAATTTCTCGTGCTTCTTGCAGTGTCAGTAAACTTCTGTTAAGTGTTTCCATCTGTAAATCTTCCACACGAGTTTACGTCAAGTTTCTTTGTGCTGTAAGAACACATAATGTGTAAATAGGTAAGATTTGACTAATTTGTTCCTAGGAGTGGATTTAACAACTCACTATAATCAGAATATTCATAGAGAAGTCATGCTCTTAGGTATAATATCATATCAATGAAATATAATTAAGATTTAATGACTAATTTTCACAAACTTTATCAGACAATCAATCATTTTCCACAACGATCGCCTAGAATTATAAAACGTTCATGGATAAACATTTGTTTTTACTATATATCTGAAAGCAACTTTCACGAGAGTTACCGGTGTGGCTTTAGAGTGAACTAGAATAAAAAGTTTGAAATTAACGAAGAAATCTTCGTTTATACTTTGAACCTAACTTGTTTATTCCATTTATAGACAAAATACGTCTTTGTATTTTTTGGTTATGAAACAGATGCTAAGTTAAAATGTATGACAACCCTTTTGTGTTCATATTAAATACAGGATTTCTGACCCACTCTACTGTCATCATTAGAAACCTAAGAAACATAGCTGATAACTCCTAAAGCCTTTTAATAAACAGGTTCATTTAAAATCTTGTAAAAACGTCGGTTATGGAAAAAATGGTTTGTCACTATCATATGACAACTCTTTTATTCATATTGAATATAATGTTTCTGGCACACCGTAATGGCATCATTAGAAGCCGAAGAAATGTAACTAATACCTCCAACGCCTTTTATTGAATATATATATTTAAAATCTTCTAAAAAATACCTCATTCTTCAGCGAAATTCGTCTTTATATTTCTCTGTTATGAAAAAAATGCTAAGTTAATATCATATCACAAATAATTAATTCATATCAAATATAGAATTCCCGACACACCCTATTGTGATCATTAGAAGCCTAAGAAATGTAACTAATATCTCCAAAAGCCGTTAATAAATATGTACATTTAAAATCTTATAAAAGTAAAGATTATTAAACTAATCTCTTCATATAACAAATAATTCATTCATACCAAATATAGGATTTCAGATCTACTCTGTAATCATCATTAGAAGCCTAAGAAATATAGCTCATACCTCCACAGTCATTTTAATAAATAGGTACATTAACACTTTATAAAATAAAGATAATTGGACTTACCTCATAAATAGGATTTCTGAACTACCCTGAAACCACCATTAGAAGCTCAATAAATATATAACTAATACCTCCAAAAGCCATTTAATAAATATATACATTTAAAATCTTATAAACGGAAACATTCTTGAGCTTATCTCTTACAAAGTCTCCCAGACGCTCGTAAATTCCTTCCCTTCATCACTCAGCCTCATTACCAGATTCTCTCTCTGCGTGTGACCCAACTGGACGGGACTGGAACTAATTGATTACCCATGATTGATGTCTTATTTGCATTCCATTAGGTAGCTGATCGGATAACCCCTTTTCTTCGTCATGCAAAAGAGGGCGTTTATGGTCCCCCCCCCTCCCCACTAACTCTACAGACAGACAGACAGACAGACAAACCGACAGTACAGTTATTGCAAACCTCTTTACTGATGGCAATTATACTACAAGCATTTGCACAATAATATTGCCGAAGCTATTTACTGTAATTAGCACATTACGAGCAAAAAAATGTAATGAATGGTTCATCGTTTATAATGAATGATTCTTTTGCATGTATAATGACGGTATCACGAAGCCATTCAATAAACATTTGGAGCAGAAACCTTCCATTCAGTAATGATATTGGCTTATGATACAAACTCAAATCACTGGTGCATAATTTTTCTTAATGAAATGTTACATCATTCCAGCACCTCACAAAGCCGGATCAGAAATCCAATTCAATTCGGGTAATTGCAATTTAGCTATCAGATTAAAGGAAGTTATTAACTACAGAAGATACAGAAATAATTACCATCACAGCTACTGTCCTTGATTAATGTTATGTTCTGTAGGATATACGCAGATGAACCGGACTATAGGATATAGGATCTACAGAATTATATGATTCTGTAGCAATAGGTTGCTATATCCTTAAATGGGATATACAGATTGATTTAGAGAGAAATGAATAATTAGTTTTTACTGTATTAGAAAAAAATGACAAATGAATGATGAATGATTATTGTTATGATTTATTTTGAAATAAAGAAGACATGTGAGATAGAACACTTAAATTTGGATGAAATTAATGTTTCTTTTTAAGTGGAATGTTGGGTGTATGATATATATATACATATATATATTATATATATATATAATATATATATATATATATATATATATATATATATATATATATATATATATATATATATATATATATATATATATATATATATATATATATATATATATATATATATATATATATTACATATATATATTACAGAGAGAGAAGAGAGAGAGAGAGAGAGAGAGAGAGAGAGAGAGACCAAAGCACATGAAACGCTCCACCTCGAGGCCAAACGCATTTAGGGTCGTACATCCTCCAACTGCAACAAACACGTTTTCAAAAACTCGCTGTTGTGTTGTTTTCGAAAGCCAACATTTTGCCAACAACGGTTTATTCGTTCCCGAAAAAACCCAGTGAGAGTGGGTCTCATTTTGGGGGCCACAGAACAGGGAAATTCGTAACGCCTTGATTCGTTTTGTCCAAACAGAGAAGAGGATTCTGGGGCAGTTTTCGATGCCTCTCGTTCTGAAGTGATTCTAACATTGTTTTAACAGAAAGAGTCATTTCGTGGAGAATATTCTTGTAATATTATCGTCCCATGATGGAGGACGTATATATTGAAAATCTCTCTAAGCCAAATATATAGAAATGATTTTTATTAATGCTGTCATAATCAAAGTATATATTATATATATATATATATATATATATATATATATGTGTGTGTGTGTGTGTGTGTGTGTGTGTGTGTGTACATCTGTCATTTTCTGAAAAAAAATCTCTGCTCTCAACAATGGCCCTGTTCTGATTCCAAAGCCAAAGAATGGTTATATCAATCTAAGTGATATTGTTTTGACAAGGGATTAAGAAGGGCTTTTGAATTGAGGTTTGAACTGCTACGCACAAAAAGAAAGGAAAGCCGCCTGCGTACGAGAGTAGAAATTGAGATATTAATAGATGATACCTTGGAACTGCAAAAGGAAGGCAAGATTACCCTTAGAGATGCTTTAATTCCGAATCTCTTGGTCGAAAGTGACAAGTTTAGAGCTTCCATGAAAAGCCAGATTCTTGTCAAAGATCTTCTCGCCGCGGCAAAAGAGCTACGGGAAAACAACAATATTATTATTAGACGCGCCGCCGACAAGGCCCTCATGTATGCAATATTACCCTGAAGAGATTATTTGGATAAAATGAACGAAATTCTCAGCGACACCACCAAGTTTAAGGTAACAACAAAGGACACGACAACCGCATTGAAAACAAAAGTGAACGGAATAATAGAAACAGTAAATGCCAAAGCTGGAGGCATCATTCACTTTCAAAAGATCAGCGGTGGTTATAAGCCAGGATATGCATATGACAACGTTAAAACACACAAGCCTGGAACTCCATTAAGGCCTATTATAAGTCAAATACCTACATCTATATATCGTCTAGTAAAACAACTGAACAACCTCCTGAGTCCCTATGTGCATGTGATTACAGTTTAAAGTCCTCTATGGAATTTATCGATATCTTAAAGGAAAAATCTGCAGAGAGCCTTATGGCTTCGTTAGACGTCACTTCATTATTCACAAACGTACCAGTCGAAGAAACCATCGAAATGATAATGAATGAAGTATACCAAAGCGACAAACAACCACTAGACATTCTCGGAAAACCTGCTCCGTAAGCTTTTAATAGCCTGCACTAAAGAATCGCGGTTCCGAGGCCCAGATGGGAAATTGTTCCTGCAAATTTATGGCGTAGTTATGGGATCGCCACTGGGTATTTTGTTTACAAATTCTTACATGGGAGTTTTGGAGAGAAGAATTATCGAAGAAATACAAGAGAAACCACAAATATATTGTAGATACATCGATGAAATTTTTGTGATTGTGAAAAATGAACTACAGTTAGACGAGCTAAGAAACCATTTTGAGCACGGGTCGTGCCTTAGATTTGCCAATGAACTTTGCAACGATAATTCTCTACCTTTCCTGGACGTCTTGGTGAAAAAGGAGGCAAGCAAATATACGACTTGGCATATGCATGAATGGTAGTAGTGAGTGCCCTTACAGGTACAAAAAAAAAAAAAAAAAAGTGTAAAAAGTGCATACGCAAGGAGAGCTATTACCCATTGCTTTTCTTGGGATAAAGTACATAATGAGCTTCAGAGGGATTCACAAGTTTTTGTGAACAACTGACACTCATCCAATGAAATTCATAAATGCACAAATAAACAGTTGGAGAGATTTACGGAATGCCAACACCATCCGGACAATAGACGTCCCCCTATAAAACTACTGTATATTACCGGAATTACATGTCCACTGGATACAAAATCAACAAGCGTGTTTTAATTAAAGGAAATAATAAAAAGAGGAATTGCTCCAGGTAATGCGGGTGACAGAGTCAAATTTATTATATTTTACAAGAGCAGGAAAACTAGTAGCCTCATCACGAAAAAAATAATCTTTCTCGTGTGAACAGCGACATAAAACGCATGGGCATGGTTTAAAAATATACATGTCCAATAGGAGACTGTAAGCTCCGCAGTACCTCATACATTGCGATGACCACTACTACGCTTTCTCGTCTTTGACACCTCCGGACAGGAACGCCGAAAACAAATACATTTCAAGCGCATGCCACTAGCTTCACTA
This sequence comes from Macrobrachium rosenbergii, assembly GCF_040412425.1. Classification (NCBI taxonomy): domain Eukaryota; kingdom Metazoa; phylum Arthropoda; class Malacostraca; order Decapoda; family Palaemonidae; genus Macrobrachium; species Macrobrachium rosenbergii. The sequence goes on from NC_089753.1 coordinate 59,383,021, forward strand.
GGGAGATGCTATTGAACAACACCATTATAATAAATAGTTCTCTTAAAAAAAAAAAGGCGCCTTCAGATAAAAGGGGCCCCTTGCGTATAATCCAGAAACAACCGTCAATGAATGTGCAGATTGGCTCTACATCTATTCCACTGCTTTCATTCAATCGACCGATGTGATTTTTGCAATAATAATTAGTTTTTATTTTTTTGGTTTTAACAATACTCCCAGTGTTGCCCTTTATTGTTGTTTGGCGACACCAGTCATTTATTTTAACTAGCAATCTGTGACTGGAGCCAATTTCATGAATAAACTTATCTGAATTGTTTTGCTTAATTTTATAAAAATATGGCAAGCAAACTGTCATTGCTTATTCAAGTTGGTGTGGAATAGTTCCATCGTTGATTGGGACTATTATCCAGTGTACATTCAAACACTACTGGCTGTTATATCAAGTAGTTTGTATACATAAACTGCTTGTTTTCCTTCCTTTTTGTAATCACGTGTAACTTCTTACCGTGACATTTTGTTGACTTGGAGCAGTTGTTGTCATAAATCATTTTGTATTTGAAGATGACTTATGGCGTTGAAACTTCATACTTGATTTTGGAATACAGTGACCAGAAATGGACTTTGGCAGCCTAATTTTTAACCTACGAACTGAAGAAAGATCTTCTGTAAGAGAAATAGAAAAAATAAACAAGAAGCTTATGTCGGCACATTTTGCGGCCATTTTCAATAATACACATATATGTGTGTGTGTGTGTGTGTGTGTGTGTGTGTGTGTATAAACGAGGGCAAATCATTCATAAGATATTTCGTTAGATAGAGCTATTGGTAATTATGTCAATAACTGATACGGCCATTTAGAAAACTGGTCTTTTCCCCTTCCTGAAATAAAATCTACGTGAAAGGGTTTTGCATACTTTTCGAATCACTTTTTTGTTTCTGTTCTCCAGGGTGGTTTGGCTGAGTCCTGAGACCTAAGCCAGGTTATTTATTATCTATAAAGGCTAACCATACTCTGGGCAGTGATTCACAGCTGTTGAGCTCTCGAAAAACAGAGAAATAGTCAAACAAATAGAGATCACAACCTCAGTTTTCCAATGACTCTTGAGCTGTCGATAAAGAGAGAAAAAATAAATAAGAAATCACAGGCACGTTTTTCCAATGACTCTGATGCCTCACTGTAAATATGTCTGAAAATAAACGTAAATACTTTCTATTTTACTCTGTGTCCTTACGAAATCTTTCAGATTCCAATTCTAAGACAAGAACAACAAACAAAGAAGTTCAATATGTTTTCTTTTGTGTCGCCCTTCGGCCATTCAGAGACTCCTGGATGCCTCCATTGAGTTCAGCAGATCGAACATTTTTCTTGAACAAAACTTTCAAAGATTCCCTATCCAAATGAAGGAGAATGTCTCGCCCTCGGTAAGGAATAATATCTTTTCTTGTCTCTCCTCTCCATCTATATTCTCTCCATCAGTCCTTTTACTTCTTTTACCCAATTTTATTTGCTCGTAGAAATTCTGATTTATATTTGTGTTCCTCTGTTTCATTCTGTCTGTCCATCCCCTTCATGTTTCCAGATGATCGAGGTAATATTTTCCCATATTTTCATATTATTTTGGGCTGTTCTTTTAAAATGTGAAGAATTATGAAGACATTCCCATATACCTCTCCTCAACAACTATTGATATTGGATGTACGATCTAGGCCAACGCCCAAGCGCTGGAAGGAAAACTGAGAGTGGAGTCCTGAAAAGTCCAACAGGAGGAAAACCTTGCTGTTACACTACGAAACAATTGCTAGGAGAGGGTTGAGGAAAGTAAGATGGAAGAAAGAGAATACGAACAGAGGTACAGTCAAAGGAATGGGAGGAGTTGCAGCTAGGGGCCGAAGGGTTGCTGCAAAGAAACTTAAGTGATGCCTACAGTGCACCGCGCGAGGTGTAACGCGGTGCACTGATCACTACACTCCTACGGGGACTAACGATATTAAACATATCGATTTAAATTAAAAGTTTCTCACCAGTTTCAGACTCTTTCTGGTGCTTTTCAACAGTCGGAACAGTTTAACAGTAAAGGCCACATACCAAATCTGCCATTTTATCTGATTCAAAGACCCAGTCTTCGAGTTTCTATTTAATTCGCAAAACAAAAAGATGACAGCACAGTTTGATCTCATCAGATATCCAGTTCCCAAAGGCGAGAAAATAAAAGACAATGGCAGAAGAAGAAGAAGAAGAAGAAGAAGAAAAGAAAAAGAAGAAGAAGAAGAAGAAAGTCAATACTCTTTAAACGCCGGAGTTCAAGGGCGGCGTTCAAAGGGAGTGGAAGGAATTCGGGAATGCCAGATGAATTGTAATCTCCCACCTCCCCCACCCCCTTTCCCCTCACCTTCTAAGACCTCCTACCCCCTCCACGCTGAACACTCGTCGATGATTAATTTCGTAGAGTGAGGGCGCATGCGCAAAGAGAGGGTCAGACACATACCATAAATGATACAGTTTCGGGAAGAAAATTATGTACCTGAAGATTGAAAGGGGATGGATTCGAAACTGATTAAGATTCCAAAGCTTCTCTCTCTCTCTCTCTCTCTCTCTCTCTCTCTCTCTCTCTCTCTCTCTCTCTCTCTCTCTCTCACACACACACACACACACAATAAAACACGATTACTGCTTTGTTTTCTAAGATATCGAAAGTTCCTTTCCCAAATTACGCTAGGAAAAATATTTGGAACCTTTTTCTCTCTCTCTCTCTCTCTCTCTCTCTCTCTCTCTCTCTCTCTCTCTCTCTCTCTCAGGGTGACTTGAAGAAAGATTAAAACTCCAGACAGGAAAGAAATAAGTTATAAAACAAATTGATCGCGACAGCCGTGAGACAGTCATTGAAACTGAAGGAGTACAAACACAGACAACCTCATAAAAGATAACGGTATCTATTTTTTCTTCCTTTGAATAAAAGTATTTTTGATTTTGTGAAAAATAGGAATATATGAACAGGACTTTATCTCTTGTATTGTGAAAAACAGGGATAAATGAACACGTCTTTATGTCTTGTATTGTGAAAAACAGGGATAAAAGAACAGGTCTTTACCTCGTGTATTGTGAAAAACAGTGATATATGGACAGGTCTTTATCTCTTGTACTGTGAAAAATAGGGATAAATCAACAGGTCTTTATCTCTTGTATTGTAAAAAACTGGAATAAATGAACAGGTCTTTACCTTGTGTATTGTGAAAAACAGGGATAAATGAACAGGTCTTTATCTCTTGTACTGTGAAAAATAGGGATAAATGAACAGTTCTTTACCTCGTGTATTGTGAAAAATAGGGATATATGAACAGTTCTTGATTTCTTGTATTGTGAAAAATAGGGATAAATGAACAGGTCTTTACCTCGTGTATTGTAAAAAACAGTGATATATGGACAGGTCTTTATCTCTTGTACTGTGAAAAATAGGGATAAATGAACAGGTCTTTACTTCGCGTATTGTGAAAAGTAGGGATATATGAACAGGTCTTGATCTCTTGTATTGTGAAAAATAGGGATAAATCAACAGGTCTTTATCTCGTGTATTGTGAAAAACAGGAATAAATGAACAGGTCTTTATCTCTTGTATTGTGAAAAATAGGGATATATGAACAGGTCTTTATCTCTTGTGTTGTGAAAAATAGGGATAAATGAACAGGTCTTTACTCTTGTATTGTGAAAAATAGGGATAAAAACAGGGATTGTGAAAAACAGGGATAAATGAACAGGTCTTTACCTCGTGTATTGTGAAAAGTAGGGTAGGGATATATGAACAGGTCTTGATCTCTTGTATTGTGAAAAATAGGGATAAATCAACAGGTCTTTATCTCGTGTATTGTGAAAAACAGGAATAAATGAACAGGTCTTTATCTCTTGTATTGTGAAAAATAGGGATATATGACCAGGTCTTGATCTCTTGTGTTGTGAAAAATAGGGATAAATGAACAGGTCTTTATCTCTTGTATTGTGAAAAACAGGGATAAATGAACAGGTCTTTACCTCGTGTATTGTGAAAAGTAGGGATATATGACCAGGTCTTGATCTTTTGTACTGTGAAAAATAGGGATAAATGAACAGGTCTTTACCTCGTGTATTGTAAAAAGTATGGATATATGACCAGGTCTTGATCTCTTGTATTGTGAAAAATAGGGATAAATGAACAGGTCTTTATCTCTTGTATTGTGAAAAACAGGGATAAATGAACAGGTCTTGATCTCTTGTATTGTGAAAAACAGGGATAAATGAACAGGTCTTTATCTCTTGTATTGTGAAAAATAGGGATAAATGAACAGGTCTTTATCTCTTGTATTGTGAAAAATAGGGATAAATGAACAGTTCTTTACCTCGTGTATTGTGAAAAGTAGGGATATATGACCAGGTCTTGATCTTTTGTACTGTGAAAAATAGGGATAAATGAGCAGGTCTTTACCTCTTGTGTATTGTAAAAGTATGGATATATGACCAGGTCTTGATCTCTTGTATTGTGAAAAATAGGGATAAATGAACAGGCCTTTACCTCGTGTATTGTGAAAAATAGGGATAAATGAACAGGTCTTTACCTCGTGTATTGTGAAAAGTAGGGATAAATGACCAGGTCTTGATCTCTTGTATTGTGAAAAATAGGGATAAATGAACAGGCCTTTACCTCGTGTATTGTGAAAAATAGGGATAAATGAACAGGTCTTTATCTCTTGTATTGTGAAAAACAGGGATAAATGAACAGGTCTTGATCTCTTGTATTGTGAAAAACAGGGATAAATGAACAGGTCTTTATCTCTTGTACTGTGAAAAATAGGGATAAATGAACAGTTCTTTACCTCGTGTATTGTGAAAAGTAGGGATATATGACCAGGTCTTGATCTTTTGTACTGTGAAAAATAGGGATAAATGAACAGGTCTTTACCTCGTGTATTGTAAAAAGTATGGATATATGACCAGGTCTTGATCTCTTGTATTGTGAAAAATAGGGATAAATGAACAGGCCTTTACCTCGTGTATTGTGAAAAGTAGGGATAAATGAACAGGTCTTTACCTCGTGTATTGTAAAAAGTATGGATATATGACCAGTTCTTTATTTCTTGTATTGTGAAAAATAGGGATAAATGAACAGGTCTTTACCTCGTGTATTGTGAAAAATAGGGATAAATGAACAGGTCTTTACCTCGTCTATTGTAAAAAACAGTGATATATGGACAGGTCTTTATCTCTTGTACTGTGAAAAATAGGGATAAATGAACAGGTCTTTACTTCGCGTATTGTGAAAAGTAGGGATATATGAACAGGTCTTGATCTCTTGTATTGTGAAAAATAGAGATAAATGAACAGGTCTTTATCTCGTGTATTGTGAAAAACAGGAATAAATGAACAGGTCTTTATCTCTTGTATTGTGAAAAATAGGGATATATGACCAGGTCTTGATCTCTTGTGTTGTGAAAAATAGGGATAAATGAACAGGTCTTTATCTCTTGTATTGTGAAAAACAGGGATAAATGAACAGGTCTTTACCTCGTGTATTGTGAAAAACAGGGATAAATGAACAGGTCTTTACCTCGTGTATTGTGAAAAACAGGGATAAATGAACAGTTCTTTACCTCGTGTATTGTGAAAAGTAGGGATATATGACCAGGTCTTGATCTTTTGTACTGTGAAAAATAGGGATAAATGAACAGGTCTTTACCTCGTGTATTGTGAAAAGTAGGGATATATGACCAGGTCTTGATCTTTTGTACTGTGAAAAATAGGGATAAATGAACAGGTCTTTACCTCGTGTATTGTGAAAAGTAGGGATAAATGAACAGGTCTTTATCTCTTGTATTGTGAAAAACAAGGATAAATGAACAGGTCTTTACCTCGTGTATTGTGAAAAACAGGGATATATGAACAGGTCTTTATCTCTCTACTGTGAAAAATAGGGATAAATGAACAGGTCTTTACCTCATGTATTGTGAAAAGTAGGGATATATGACCAGGTCTTGATCTCTTGTATTGTGAAAAACAGGGATATGTGACAAGGCCTTTACAAATAATCATTACTAAACTTGATCCAGATCCCTGTAAACTGTGGGCAAATGGGTTATGGGAGGTGGGGAATGACCACAAAATATGGATACAACTAATGTCCCAACTCATGCTAGAAAATTAATTTTGTTTTCTTATTTATGGGTAAGTTACCTTTCTTGCTTTCATTCTTTGAAACTTCGGCTGAAACCCATTATGGAGAGAGTCAGTGGACTATATAAACATTAGAGGACTCCAAAGGGAAATAAGCCTGCAAGAGAGAGAGAGAGAGAGAGAGAGAGAGAGAGAGAGAGAGAGAGAGAGAGAGAGAATTTACCGGAAAATCTGATAAATAAATAAATAAATGTGAGGGAATAGAAAAGGAAACTAACACATCTGAGATTCAGGAGACGTCAGCAGAGAGTAGGAATGAATCTGCTCCTCGCTTAAACATTTGGAGATCATGAGATCCCACAACTGTACTAAGCAAACTATTCCACATTTTAGTTGTAGCCTAGATAAATCTGGGAAACCTCATACTTGAATAATGGTCATTAATATATATATATATATATATATATATATATATATATATATATATATATATATATATTCCTCACTTTCTACCTCACTACAAATGAAAGTTCACAAATTATTAAAAGTATCACGAATACGCCCTGACAAAAAAAAAGACTGGCGTCCACTTGATCCAATTATGAATTCCATAAAAACCCCATGTTTCCGAGTGACATGGATTAATCAGAACACGCGTGTCAAATTACCTACATTCAAATGGTGTTACATGATTCCAAAGAATAATTCATGTATTATGTTTTGGGTCATATTTGGGCACATATTAAACTGGGCTGGGAGTGAACTGTACCAATATAAAGTAGCAGAGCCCTTTGGTGACAAATATAGTCCCATTATACTTAATCATAGTCATATAATATGGTTTTTTTATGACACGTTATTAAATATTTTTCTTTTTTAGTGGGCTCCTGTGCTGAATGAATATATCTCAAGGATAAACTGGCCTAAATTGGAGAGAATTATTTTTCCAAAGAAAGCCAGACCCTGAGGGTACGCCTTGCATATGGAAAAGCTCACATTTTATCTATTTCCTGAGTATTTTCAGGCAAAATGCTCTGCTCTAAGTGTTCAGGAATCACACCTTTGCAAAAGCTTATTCCTCAATTTGATCAGTCCTTATAATGAACATTTGAGAATTCCTCCTTTTTAGTCTATGTACATGCTTCACATAATGAAGACCATTAAAATTCCCTCTTTAGTCTAAGTACAGACTTCACGAAAAGAAGAGCATTTGAAAATCCCTCCTTTTCAGTCTATGAGCAGCTTCACAAAATGAAGAGCCTTTTGAAAATTCCTCCTTTTCAGTCTATGTACAGCTTTACAAAATGGACAGCCTTTTGAAAATCCCTCCTTTTCAGTCTATGTACAGCTTTGCCAAATGAAAAGCATTTGAAAATCCTTCCTTTTCAGTCTATGTGCAGCTTTACAAAATGAGGAGCCTTTTGAAAATCCTTCCTTTTCAGTCTATGTACAGCTTTACAAAATGAAGAGCCTTTTGAAAATCCCTCCTTTTCAGTCTATGTACAGCTTTACAAAATGAAGAACATTTGAAAATCCTTCCTTTTCAGTCTATGTACAGCTTTACAAAATGAAGAGCATTTGAAAATCCCTCCTTTACAGTCTATGTACAGCTTTACAAAATGAAGAGCCTTTTGAAAATCCCTCCTTTTCAGTATATGTACAGCTTTACAAAATGAAGAGCATTTGAAAATCCTTCCTTTTCAGTCTATGTACAGCTTTACAAAATGAAGAGTCTTTTGAAAATCCTTCCTTTTCAGTCTATGTACAGCTTTACAAAATGAAGAGCATTTGAAAATCCTTCCTTTTCAGTTATGTACAGCTTTAAAAAATAAAGAGCATTTGAAAATCCTTCCTTTTCAGTCCATGTACAACTTTACAAAATGAGGAGCCTTTTGAAAATCCTTCCTTTTCAGTCTATGTACAGCTTTACAAAATGAAGAACCTTTTGAAAATCCCTCCTTTTCAGTCTATGTACAGCTTTTCAAAATGAACAGCCTTTGAAAATCCCTCCTTTTCAGTCTATGCACAGCTTTACAAAAAAGAAGACCATTTGAGAATCCCTCCTTTTCAGTCTATGTACAAGTTTACAAAAATGAAGAACCTTTGAAAATCCCTCCTTTTAAGTCTATGTACAGCTTTACAAAATGAAGAGCATTTGAAAATCCTTCCTTTTCAGTCTATGTACACCATTACAAAATGAAGAACCTTTTGAAAATCACTCCTTTTCAGTCTATGCACAGCTTTACAAAATGAAGAGCCTTTTAAAAATCCCTTCTTTTCAGTCCATGTACAGCTTTACAAAATAAAGAGCCTTTTGAAAATCCCTCCTTTTCAGTCTACGTACAGCTTTTCAAAATGAACAGCCTTTGAAAATCCTTCCTTTTCAGTTTATGCACAGCTTTACAAAAAAGAAGAGCATTTGAAAATCCTTCCTTTTCAGCCTATGTACAACTTTACAAAATGAAGAGCCTTTGAAAATCCTTCCTTTTCAGTCTATGCACAGCTTTACAAAAAAGAAGAGCATTTGAAAATCCTTCCTTTTCAGTCTATGTACAGCAAAAAATGAATAGCCTTTTGAAAATCCCTCCTTTTCAGTCTATGTACAGCCTTACAAAATGAAGAGCATTTGAAAATCACTCCTTTTCAGTCTATGTACAGCTTTACCAAATGGACAGCCTTTGAGAATGCCTCCTTTTTTGTCTATGTACAGCTTTACCAAATGGACAGCCTTTTGAAAATCACTCCTTTCAGT
>NC_089753.1:59396908-59411908 GCF_040412425.1 Macrobrachium rosenbergii
ATTCCAGCACTTCCTAAATTGGATAACAGCCTCATTTACATTCGTAATAAATGAGCAACATGTTTGTGACAGGTATGATTATGTTATGATGTTAAGTGGTGGTTTTAATTACTTCTATTATAAGTGCATTTATAAGTAATATGTACAATATGTGTATAAGCTCTTTTATTTTTTCTTTGGTTAATAAAATTATTTTTCATCCTTACTTTTTTTTTGGTTTTATGATGTATAATGCATACCAGAATTTATAACCACTATTAATGTCTATTATTGTCGTATCATTATAATCTTGCATAAATAGGGTATTTCAGATTATGGCGAGCTCAAATGGTGTTTTCAGACTATGGCCATTTTAACCATACATTCACGTAGATCAAACTGAGCATAATATCACTTAGATTTTATACATTTATAACGAATTAAACTAAATAACCCTAAGCAACGTCCAGAAATAATTTGAGAGAGAGAGAGAGAGAGAGAGAGAGAGACTGATTCCAGCGCCATTTGTAAGAGAATTTTTTATATATACAAATATAAGGCAGTCATACTATTTTCCTGAGAGAGAGAGAGAGAGAGAGAGAGAGAGAGAGAGAGAGAGAGAGAGAGAGAGAGAGAGAGTTCCAATACTGATTCCAGCACCATTTAGTGAGAGGAATTTTTTATATATATACAAAATACAAGAGTCATACCGTTTTCCTGAGAGAGAGATTAAAGGTTTCAGTACTGATTCCAGTCTAATCTGGGAAAGAATTTTCGATTTCTATAAATACAAAGCAGTAATCGTGTTTTGATTGTTTGTGTGTGTGTGTGTGTGTGAGAGAGAGAGAGAGAGAGAGAGAGAGAGAGAGAGAGAGAGAGAGAAACAGACGCCAAAGCAAATGTACCGGGAAACTCCAGAATCCGTTAATTTTATATAACAACACTTCCTGCAGACAGGAAACATATTCAGAAACAATTTCATTTTATCACTTTATAAAACTCTAGTGTCTATTTTTATGGTACAGAGTAAAAATGGAAAGCGCTTCTCTCTCCGCATATGATTATGATTTTATTACCTCGGTTTTCTGACCAGAGAATGTGGGCATGTACATTAAGTGCTTTCCTTTAAAAGATTATTATTATTATAATACTGTGGTTGACGTCCTTCTTCTTCTTCTTCTTCTTCTTCTTCTTCTTCTTCTTCTTCTTCTTCTTCTTCTTTCTTCTTCTTCTTCTTCTTATTATTATTATTATTATTATTATTATTATTATTATTATTATTATTATTATTATTATTATTAATATTATTATTATTATTATTATTATTATTATTATTATTATTATTATTATTATTATAACCGGTGCTCACAGGAGAACTTTTGATTACACACAGATATTAAACTTAAGAATGACCCACTCTGTGTGTATTTACGAGAGAGAGAGAGAGATTAATATGTGTTTGTGTGTGTGTGTGTGTGTGTGTGTGTGTGTGTGAGAGAGAGAGAGAGAGAGAGAGAGAGAGAGAGAGAGAGAGAGAGAGATACAATGCTTGGAAAAAAAGCAAATAACAAGACTAGGGATCAACTTATTACTGCAGATATATATACGCCTAGACCGTATATAATCCCTAATTACCTAACTGCTTTGGGGCATTTGAAACCCTTTACATTTATTCCCTTATTTTTCCCAGCAAAAAAACACACATTTAAAACTCACTCAGCTGTTGCTAAAACCCTCCCTTTCTTCAAAGTCAAAAAAAGAATGTCTGAAAAAACTTCCCCACCAAAACTTCACCCAAAACTTCGTTATCAGGGAACAGCCAACAAAAGACAAAAAATAAACAAGTAGAAAATGCGCAGAAGTTTCTTCAGCGCAATCGAGTTTTCTGTACAGCGTATAATGCCGTATGAGCTGCGGCCCATGAAACTTTCAGCCACGGCCCGGTGGTGGCCTGTTCTATAGTGTTGCCAGACGCATGATCATGACTAACTTTAACCTTAAATAAAATAAAAACTACTGAGGCTAGAGGGCTGCAATTTGGTAGGGTTGACGATTCGAGGGTGGATGATCAACATACCAATTTGCAGCCCTCCAGCCTCTGTAGTTTTTAAGATCTGAGGCGGACAGAAAAAAGTGCGGACGGACAGACAAATAGCCATCTCAATAGTTTTCTTTTACAGAAAACTAAAAAAAAAAAAAAGAAGTTTGAAAACTTGAGGACTTCTGTGCACTAGATTAATCCTTCTTCGACCAGGAATATTGTTCTTTTGGACAAAGAAGAAGAAAGGCGACAGCAGGTAAAGGAGCTTAGAGTCATTATTGCGGGTCTGGGCAACTATCGGCTTCTAAATGGGCGTTTGATGGGTATCTGGAGAAATACCCTATACCCAGTACTTCACCCAAATATGATTATTTTATGATTTATGACATCTAGCTGTCAAGACAGTGAAACCAGGGAGCTGGAGTGGTTGGACAGCAATACTGAAGGAAGGAAGAGGAAATGGAGGTAAAGTAAAAGGCTAAGAAGTGGGTGCTACTAGAGGATGAAAGAACGCCGTAAACATCATTGAGCACTGCCTACAGTGCATCACGTGAGGTACACTGACGGCACTAAGAAGCGTAATATTCTTTCCTATATACCTTTCAAAGCCTTTGATTGAAGGCTGTCAGTACTCTCCATCATACAAAGGTATCTACGAAATGCTAAAGAGGATTTATGCAGCAGAGGCTTACAGGAGAGAGAGAGAGAGAGAGAGAGAGAGAGAGAGAGAGAGAGAGAGAGAGACTTTGTTTGTATTTTGCCTCCATTTGTGCAACCAAAACATTATTATTTTCTTGTATTTTTGCAATTTTGAGAGACTTTCCACTCATTCTGCTAAGCTTGGAGAAATATTGTATGAATGAATTAATATTTATTTCAGCATTTCATTAAAATCATAAAAAACTTAGATGATTTCAAAATACAATGATCATAATAATTATAATAATTGCAATGATTATAATTAAGAATATTATCCCTTATACCTTATAATGCCTTTCATTTTAGAATTAAAATAAACAAGTAAAAAATCCGCAGAAGTTTCTTCGGTGCAATCAAGTTTTCTGTACAGCGTATAATGCTGTATGAATTGCGGCTCATGGACGTTTCAGCCAGTGCCCGGTGGTGGCCTGTCCTATAGCGTTGCCAGACGCACGATCATGGCTAACTTTAACCTTAAATAAAATGAAAACTACTGAGGCTAGAGGGCTGCAATTTGGTATGTTTGATGATTGGAGGGGATGATCAACATACCAATTTGCACCCCTCTAGCCTCAGTAGTTTTAAGGTTTGAGGGCGGACAGGAAAAGTGCGGAGAGAAAAAAGTGTGGACGGACAGACAAAGCCGGCGCAACAGTTTTCTTTTACAGAAAACTAAAAATGGAATGTCAGAATTTTAACTGAATTATGGTATTAGGTATCTGCGATAATGGATTGGGCAGTCATCAATCATTTAATCACTGAAACCTTAGAGAGAGAGAGAGAGAGAGAGAGAAAATGCTATCAAAATACCCATGTGAAATATCACTCACAGATGGGGATCAGCCAAATCCGAAAATGTAGAGAGAGAGAGAGAGAGAGAGAGAGAGAGAGAGAGAGAGAGAGAGAGAGCCAAATCTGAAAGTGAAAGGAAAAGAATCAGCTCTATGCTTTCAAAATCTCCCTTTACCCCAAAAACGGGAGTTTATATGCTTGCGAGGACCCAAGACATATCTCTGCTAATCCCACAGATGTGGAACACCTGTCCTGCACAGGTGGTACACCTGTCCAGCATTGAGGAAATAGAAGGAATTCTATCCCTCTTATTCAGTAACATCTTGAGGGAAAGCAGAAGTTATGTATATATAGAAAGACTACCGAAGCTTTATAACTTTTCTTGTGAGTCGCATCTTGGCTGTTCGGACTCCAGGGCTTTCCTTTCACACCAATAAATCGACCATTTTTGATGCACAAAAGCCTCTTAGGCTCTCAGGATCCTACATTCGAAGGATTGTGGGATATATTCCCTCCCTCTCCCCTCTCAAAAACGTGTCCTTCCTCTCTCTCTCTCTCTCTCTCTCTCTCTCTCTCTCTCTCTCTCTCTCTCTCTCTCTCTCTCTCTCTCTCTCTCCTTCCAGCCGTGGTCTGGGAATTGACTTCTTTCACAAGCAGTCCTTCACTGAATATGGTATGCCTAAAAGGATCTCTGAAATCCCACCATTCTTATTGGATGCATCATCTTAACACTCTCTCTCTCTCTCTCTCTCTCTCTCTCTCTCTCTCTCTCTCTCTCTCTCTCTCTCTCTCTCTCAATCTAAGTTCCGTTTAAAAGACGAACAAAAATGGTAATCAAAGAGATTATAACTAATCACCACTCATCGTCCTTTCGTGAATTAGTTATAACCACAACAACCAGAGATGTTGTTGTTATTAACGATTAAACCTGGCGTTATACCAGCACGGACTCTTGCTCATAGAGCAGCCTGTAAACGAATGGGAGAAACAGGGGTTCAGGAGCTAAATACCATCTTGGAATGGGTGCCAAGGGCAGGCACTGGGAACGAGCTCTAAAACTGCAAATGAAGAAATACTAGGAATTCCGACGAAGGCAGAGAATCCTTGTTCTGAGAAAATATGTTTTACGGATATTTAACTGATCGATTTGTGGTCAGGACATCAGGAAGGCATCTGATGTATATATATATATATATATATATATATATATATATATATATATATATATATATGTGTGTGTGTGTGTGTGTGTGTGTGTAATTGTAATAGCCGGTCGCGGGAAACGAACCCGCGTCACCATAACCACAAGGAGGGTCGCGTTGCCGACCTGACCAGGTCGACAACGCGGCCTCCTTGTGGTTATGGTATATATTATGGTGACGCGGGTTCGTTTCCGCGACCGGACATCCAAGCCACTTCAATTTCTTGCGCTTGGATATTTACGGCTTTGTAGTGACAAGCATATCCAAAAAGCGAGAAGAATTCGAGAAGTTAAGAGGGCATTGTGGCTATTACAATTACATATGCATCTGGTAAAAGTGACCAGTAGATTCTACACACACACACACACACACACACACACACACACACACACACACACACACACACACACATATATATATATATATATATATATATATATATATATATATATATATATATATATATGTATGTATGTATGTATGTATGTATGTATGTATCTATCTATCTATTATATACATATATATATACATATATATATATATATATATATATATATATATATATATATATATATATATATATATATATGTATATATATATATACTTGCTGACCAACCCAGGACTGCCCAGGAAAACTCTGAAGGACTCAGAAAATTTTTCCTGCACCTCTTTGTACTGACTGTCCCTTTTATCCAGAAATTACTGTGCTGACTGTCCCCTTTTTCCAAATGTTACTGTGCTGACTGTCGTTTTATCCAAATATGACTGTGCTGACTGTCCTTTTATCCAAATATAGCTGTGCTAATTGTCCTTTTTTATCAAAATATTACTGTGCTGACTGTCCCATTTATCCAAATATGACTGTGCTGACTGTCCTTTTATCCAGGTATTACTGTACTGACTGTCCCTTTTAGCCAGGTATCACTGCAGTGACTGTCCCATTTATCCAGGTATTACTGTGGTGACTGTCCCTTGTATCTAAATAGTACTGTGCTGACTGTCCCTTTCACCCAGTTATTACTGTGCTGACTGTCCCTTTTATCCTAGTATTACTGTACTGACTATCCTAGTATTATTGTACTGACTATCCCTTTTATCCTAGTATCACTGTACTGACTATCCTTTTATCCTAGTATTACTGTACTGACTATCCCTTTTATCCTAGTATTACTGTACTGACTATCCCTTTTATCCTAGTATTACTGTACTGACTATCCCTTTTATCCTAGTATTACTGTACTGACTATCCCTTTTATCCTAGTATTACTGTACTGACTATCCCTTTTATCCTAGTATTACTGTACTGACTATCCCTTTTATCCTAGTATTACTGTACTGACTATCCCTTTTATCCTAGTATTACTGTACTGACTATCCCTTTTATCCTAGTATTACTGTACTGACTATCCCTTTTATCCCTAGTATCACTGTACTGACTATCCCTTTTATCCTAGTATCACTGTACTGACTATCCCTTTTATCCTAGTATCACTGTACTGACTATCCCTTTTATCCTAGTATCACTGTACTGACTATCCCTTTTATCCTAGTATCACTGTACTGACTATCCCTTTTATCCTAGTATCACTGTACTGACTATCCCTTTTATCCTAGTATTACTGTACTGACTATCCCTTTTATCCTAGTATCACTGTACTGACTATCCCTTTTATCCTAGTATTACTGTACTGACTATCCCTTTTATCCTAGTATCACTGTACTGACTATCCCTTTTATCCTAGTATCACTGTACTGACTATCCCTTTTATCCCTAGTATCACTGTACTGACTATCCCTTTTATCCTAGTATCACTGTACTGACTATCCCTTTTATCCTAGTATCACTGTACTGACTATCCCTTTTATCCTAGTATTACTGTACTGACTATCCTAGTATCACTGTACTGACTATCCCTTTTATCCTAGTATCACTGTACTGACTATCCCTTTTATCCTAGTATCACTGTACTGACTATCCCTTTATCCTAGTATTACTGTACTGAATATCCCTTTTATCCTAGTATTACTGTACTGACTATCCTAGTATTATTGTGCTGACTATCCCTTTTATCCTAGTATCACTGTACTGACTATCCCTTTTATCCTAGTATTACTGTACTGACTATCCCTTTTATCCTAGTATTACTGTACTGACTATCCCTTTTATCCTAGTATTACTGTACTGACTATCCCTTTTATCCTAGTATTACTGTACTGACTATCCCTTTTATCCTAGTATTGCTGTACTGACTATCCCTTTTATCCTAGTATTACTGTACTGACTATCCCTTTTATCCTAGTATTACTGTACTGACTATCCCTTTTATCCTAGTATTACTGTACTGACTATCCTAGTATTTTTGTACTGACTATCCCTTTTATCCTAGTATCACTGTACTGACTATCCCTTTATCCTAGTATTACTGTACTGACTATCCCTTTTATCCTAGTATTACTGTACTGACTATCCCTTTTATCCTACTATTACTGTACTGACTATCCCTTTTATCCTAGTATTACTGTACTGACTATCCCTTTTATCCTAGTATTACTGTACTGACTATCCTAGTATTATTGTACTGACTATCCCTTTTATCCTAGTATCACTGTACTGACTATCCCTTTTATCCTAGTATTACTGTACTGACTATCCCTTTTATCCTAGTATTACTGTACTGACTATCCCTTTTATCCTAGTATTACTGTACTGACTATCCTAGTATTATTGTACTGACTATCCCTTTTATCCTAGTATCACTGTACTGACTATCCCTTTTATCCTAGTATTACTGTACTGACTATCCCTTTTATCCTAGTATTACTGTACTGACTATCCTAGTATTATTGTACTGACTATCCCTTTTATCCTAGTATCACTGTACTGACTATCCCTTTTATCCTAGTATTACTGTACTGACTATCCCTTTTATCCTAGTATTACTGTACTGACTATCCCTTTTATCCTAGTATTACCGTACTGACTATCCCTTTTATCCTAGTATTACTGTACTGACTATCCCTTTTATCCTAGTATTACTGTACTGACTATCCCTTTTATCCTAGTATTACTGTACTGACTATCCTAGTATTATTGTACTGACTATCCCTTTTATCCTAGTATCACTGTACTGACTATCCCTTTTATCCTAGTATCACTGTACTGACTATCCCTTTATCCTAGTATCACTGTACTGACTATCCCTTTTATCCTAGTATCACTGTACTGACTATCCCTTTTATCCTAGTATCACTGTACTGACTATCCATTTTATCCTAGTATCACTGTACTGACTATCCCTTTTATCCTAGTATTACTGTACTGACTATCCCTTTTATCCTAGTATTACTGTACTGACTATCCCTTTTATCCTAGTATTACTGTACTGACTATCCCTTTTATCCTAGTATTACTGTACTGACTATCCCTTTTATCCTAGTATTACTGTGGTGACTGTCCCGTTTATCCAGGTAGCAGCTGACCAACCCAATGCTGCATGGAAAAAATCTGAATAACAACCTACGGGTAGGTCCATTAAAACTGTTAAAACTCTGAATAACACTCTACGGGCAGTGGGAGAGCAGAGGGTAGGGGGAGCGGGAGGAGGGGATGAGGGAGGAAATAGGGAAGAAGGATGGGGAAAGGGGAAAGTGAGAAGATAGAGGAGGAGGGGAATGGGAGGGGAGGAGGGAAATGTAGGGGAAGCAGAAAGGTAAGGTGGAGGAGGGAAGGCGGATGGGAGGGTGAATGAGAGGAGGAAGGGGGAGGGGAAGGGAGGAGGAAAGGATAGGTAGAGGAGAGGAAGGGGAGGAAAAAAGGGAAGAGGGATGGGAAGGGGAATTGGAAGGGGGGAGAGGGGAGAGGGAGAGGGAAGGGTGGAGGAAGGGATAGGGGTAGGAGAGAGAAGGGGAGGGAAAAAGAAGGGAAGAGGGATGGGGAGAGGGAATTGGAAGGGGAGGGGAGGGGAGGGTGAAGGGAAGATAAAACCTAGATGGTGGTTGTCAGCTTGACAAACAGCTTCAGAATATCCATAGGTTGTTAAGATGCAGTGTCTGTTGTACATATATAAATATTAAATTATCAAGATGGTAATTTTAGACATCGTACAAAGAGCTGCAACTGTTTTCGGTTTCCTGCATTTGTTACCGAACGCGTTTCGGTTTCCTATGGCGTTTCTGAGGGAAAATGTAGGCTGAAGTCTGAACGGTCTATTATAGGAACTGTCGATATCTGATGATTTTTTAGTGGATTAAGAACTTAGATATGATGCTGGGAATACTTCAAGGTACTTAAGAATGGTATAATTAAGATACATTTGGCTTAAGATGAACGCTGAAAAAAATGTGGCAATTTCGTCAGGAGTAATTTTTAATGAGGGGGTAGTTTTGTCACAGAATCATTTAGTCTGCTAATATAGAAATTATTGATATAAGGGGAAAAGGAAGTTACATCCCCTATTAGAAAAGGATAAACGACATCACTGAATAAATGAAAGATCTTATACTTTTACGATTTGTGCTCGGGTGTGTCTGTGTATGTGTGTGTGAGGGGGTGGGGGGGCAGGTCTGTCTCCCTTTCAACAGTAGACTGACCTTTTTATCAATTACGAGAAATTCACTGCACAACAAATCAAAGGAGATTCGTTCTAGATATGATGATGGTAATACCTCAAAGTACTTAAGAATTTTTATTTTATTGGCAGTGTTTGATTAACATACGTTTGGCTTAAGATGAACATTGAAAAACTGAGGGAATTTTGTCCAGAGTAATTTTTTAATTGGGGGTGGTGTTAGATCTGTCACAGAATCATTTGGTGTACTTATACGCATGCGCGGATGGTGATGAAGTAATTCTTGATCTCCAAAGTTGTGCCCGTAACTACAATTTTTTTTTGTGGATTAAGATATGATGATGCTAATACCACAAGGCACTTAAGAATTTTTATTTCATTGACAGGGTATGATTAAGATACGTTTGGCTTTAAATGAACACTGAAAAAATTTGGTAATTTCGACCTGAGTAGTTTTTAATCGGCGGTGTGGGGTAAGCCTGTCATAGAAACATTTGATCTGTTACTACTGTTTTCTGTGAAGAATTATAAGGTCTGATTGGTGTGGTGGTAGAAGTTATATTTTGAATTACATTGCTTTATGACTGAATGAAAGTAATTCTGATACAAACACATCTGTTTAAATTTTTGGATGTACTAAACTGATTATAGGGTTTGCAGTGAGAGGAGTTTAATGAAATCATACGTCTGACAACACCTGGATAAAAAGGTGGAGCTTCAGGTGAAAAATGAGAATTAACTCAGAAAGCTGAAGGAGAAGGTGACGTAAAAACGAAAATTTCATTTGTTTTGTCTGTGTTTGTATGTCTGTCATGGGGTAGGGGTTTGATTTTGAGTTATAAATCTGTCTGGGATGACATAGAGGCCATGTGCAAAATTTTGTCTAGGTCTGTCAAGTGGTTCAGATTTCTATAGATTCCAAACAAATATACAAACATTCACTATATATATATATATATATATATATATATATATATATATATATATATATATATATATATATATATATATATATATATATATATATATATATATATATAGGTTACAGTACTGACTGTCCCTTTAACCAGGTATTACTGTCCTGATTATCCCTTTTATCCAGGTATTACTGTACTGTGTCACTTTCTTCCAAGGATTACTGTGCTGACTGTCCCATTTATCCAGGTATTACTGTGATGACTGTCCATTCTATCCAGGTATTACTGTGGTGACTGTCTATTTTATCCAGACATTACTGTGGTGACCGTCCCCCAGATATTACTGTACTGGCTGTCCCTTTTATCCAGGTATTACTGTGCTGACTGTCCCTTTTATGCAAGTATTACTGTGCTGACTGTCCATTTTATCCAGATATTACTGTGGTGACTGTCCCATTTACCCCCACTAAACCTAAACACCCCCTCCCCACTAACTGAAACATCCCCACTAAACCTCGGCACAACCCCCGACTAAACCTAAACGCACGCCCTACTAAACCTAAACACACCCCTGCTAAACCTAAACACATCCCCGCTAAACATAAACACACACCCCCACTAAACCTAAACATACCCCTGCTAAACCTAAACTCATCCCCACTAAACATAAACACACACCCCCACTAAACCTAAACACAAATTTTGATACGTAATTATTAATCACAAGGAAGAAAAGCATTTTCAATAATATATTTCTATGGTATAGAGTACATGAAAAGTTAAGTATGTCTTAGTTTAACCAGACCACTGAGCTGATTAACAGCTCTCCTAGGGCTGACCCAAAGGATTGGTTTTATTTTACGTGGCTAAGAACCAACTGGTTACCTAGCAACGGGACCTACAGCTTATTGTGGAAACCGAACTACATTATGACGAGAAATAAATTTCTGTCACCAGAAAAAATTCCCCTAGTTCTTCATTGGCCGGTCGGAGAGTTGAACGCTGGGCCAACAGCGTGCTAGCCAAGAGCTTTACCCACCCCTCTAATGAAGAACTAAATAAGGTATGATAAACCCAGAGATTTTATTTACCACATAAGTTACAAAGGGAAGGGGAAAGGGCAATAGGGGAAGGGGAAGGGTGATGGGGGAAGGGTGATGGGGGAAGGGGAAGGGGAAAGGGGTACGGGTTTGAAACCTACCCTATTATCTAAGTTGGGTCAAATGATGGCCACATAACAAATTGTTTCTAGATCAGTCAAGCGGTTTGGATTTCTACGGAGCACTAACATACAAATACAAACATACAAAAACACAAGCATACAAGCATTTATATATATATATATATATATATATATATATATATATATATATATATATATATATACATATATATACACACATATACACATATATATATAATGTTATAAATATTAAATATGGCAAAAATCCATGAGGAGGGAATTCCTGTGGATGAAATAGTTACACCAGGACCCAGGGATGGGGCTGCAAACCACCCTACAAGATGGTAGCTTTTGGGATGCGCTTTTGGAAAGGGTCAACTCAGGTACTCGAAAGTTAGAATGATAAGGGTATCCAAATGATATTTAGCCTTTCAGCCCCCTTGTTATAGAGGCGACTTACAACCCTAATCGTTTCTTGAGCTGTTTTCGGTATCGGAACTCTTTCAGCGCACGTGTTCACCCGTGGGAACAGCTCCCTGCCAGCATCCGCCAAACCCTCACTGACGTGAGAAAGGTCAGTCTGTAGCTAACCTCAGATCTGCGAAGACGTGCGCCTGGTCTCTCTAGAAGGAGTCGTTGCCGACTCCTTATCTCTGAAGCCACTGGTACCAAAGGAAGCTGAAGGAGCTCCGTTCAGTCATTGAAGGAGGACCAGTCTGTGCCACCTCTCATTACAAAAGCTTGTGTAATTGGGAAGGTAACACGGTATGTGTCTGAAAATTCACTTCTGGTGCCAGTATACTTTTCCTAAAACTAAACTTCTTATTTCCAATTCACTTTTCTTTTCTTCCCAAAGTAATTCTCCTAATTGCTTGCTACTATGCATTTGTGTGTTTCCTTATCGTATAAACTGAATGATTTATTGTTCTTTGTATGAAGTAAGGGTAATTCTAAGTATTAGCTCTGCGCCTGTTTTTACCTTGGAAACTGGTTTTTTCTACACTTTTACGGCTTCTGATACGGGCGGTGAGTTTGTTTGTTGTCGGCCAACTGTTATTTGCCCCCTAACTCTTCTCAACAGTAAAGGGGGACTATGGGAATTCGGGCTTTTGGGTGGGGGAGAACAGAAATGGAGCGGACATGTTTACATTGGGGAGGCGCCCTTTGGAGGGGAAAAACGAGAGGGAGCCATTGGCGAGTTAAATGCATTTCGCCGTGTTTAGTACTGGCCCGGGGGGTTGTCCATACGTTAACAAGTTATTGCACTTGCCGGACGGAATATAAACAGTTCCAAACAGCCGTAGCCGTCTCTGTCTTGTGAAGATCGTGTATGGAAACCCCTTGTTGGATGGACTTCAGGGGTTAATTACAGGTTAATTACATTCGTGCGACAGAAACTGAAGATAAATCCATAATTAGCGACCAAAAAACTGTAGAAAAAGTCAAGTTAGAAGGAAATCGCCACCGCGGAGCTACTACTTAGATCTACCGAAGTAAGTTAGCGATAAAATTCCCCTTGCTTTCCAAGACAAAGTTAAATTCTCCCTCCATGGTGCCAGAAATAGTTAATGAGAAAATTCTTTATGTACTAAGCTTATTTGGAATCCATCTATTTCCAGAAACGCGTTGTCTCGCCCCCTCATTGCTCTGCAACCACCACCTTTGCGATTCATTCCTCGAAGAGGCACTCACTCCTTTGCAACCCAGCCATCGGATCCCGTTGTCTACTGCAAGATTGTCAATCTAGGGCCGAGGCTCTTCCTTTACGATTCATAACTATCGTGAATACTGTTCTGAAAGCTATGTCAGTATCCTGTAATGGGGTTTATTTAATTACCAATTGTCCTACTGGTTTGCGCACCAGGCAACATTTATTCCATTTTTGTAATTGACTCATGTAAATCTCCTTACTCACCCCAAATATCCTATGTTGTGTTGATAATTTGTTGTGATTGCACCACTTGATTTGCAAGGCTGGCTTTCCTCCCAGCCCACAGTTATCCCATTGCTTATTGTGTAAATAAAGTAACTTAAGTAACCCATTTACAACTAGCTTTCAATAGCGACCTTCTTTATTGTTTGAATGTAATGTACTGGGTAAGTAATCTATGTTTGTAACATTTCATTACGGATGTGGTTAGGTTTGAGTGCCCTAAGGCTGGAATTAAATTTAAACAATTCCTTCAAAAGCATTTAGCATCCAAATCCGTAACAATAATATATATATATATATATATATATATATATATATATATATATATATATATACACATACATACACAGTACGCATATATATGTACATACACGTGAATTATTGCATCCATTAACGTAAATATTTTTCATTTTATCTCCCAAAGCACCATTACATCCATCAGATTCCATCCGTAAACACAAAAAGGCATAAAAAATCAGATATTATGAAACTTGTCGTGACAAATATGACAAATTTTCGTAGTTATAATAATTTACGACCAATTAACTTTAATGAATTCTGATAACTCAAACACCATAATGATATTTTCAATTAATATGTTTATTTGGCTACGAAAATAAATTTAAAATGTTAATGGGCATTTTAAGACGTATACAGAATTTAAAATGTTGATACATTTTGAATTATATTCTTTATCCCCTCAGATAGACTTTGAAAGCATATAAGGATACTTTCAAGGCCTATTTTATTCAATATCTTGAAACGAAATGAGACTAGGCCTAACAGATAAAACATCCTCTCTGAGCCTAATAGGCCTATCTCATACGCAGGAGTATTTCGTCTCAAGCCTAAAAAATTAAGTTACTTAATTCATGGCTGTTTCGTTCGTCACCTAGCTTCGAAGACATTTAATTCCTCTCTCTCTCTCTCTCTCTCTCTCTCTCTCTCTCTCTCTCTCTCTCTCTCTCTCTCAGGTGTAGTTGTAAGAGAGCTTACATCACAAACTGAGTGACCTAACCAGAAAAGTGCTAGGACAGTTCGTCCCTGGTTAATTTGTCCCCGGACAATTCGTCATTGGTCAATTGGTCACCAAGTCAATACTTCGTCAGTCGATTCCTCCTCAGGACACGGAAATAGAGAAGAAAATACCTAAAAGAACTTTCGAGGGAAAGTTTTGTACAACTACTTTAGAACTGAAATTGTAGATGGACAGATGTAGATAAAAAAATTTTAGAAGAAATCGGGTTAGATTTATTCAGTACGCCTACCCACCGACATGACTTCCTGCAAAATCATAACTTCAGAGAAAGGAAAAAACAAAGTGGTCAATCAAGAAAATTATACACACAAAAAAAATAAACAGAATGCTGGTGGATTAGCCTACTGTACGATATACTGGAGGTGCGAAGATCGTGCGTGCAAGGCGAGACTTCATGCAGATGAAAACTGTAAAGAGCTTAAGAAAATTGGGATCCATAATGACGCTTCAACTGCTGCAGAGGTAAATGCAAGGATCGCGGTTTCAAATATTAAAATTAAGTATATTTCATCTCGTAATGCCCCTCGCTAAGCTATCTCTAGTGAAGCCGATAATCTAAACGACTGCACATTGTCACAAATACCTCCGTTTGCACAGCTTAATAGGGATATTAGACGTTGGAGGCAAGTTGATTCCAGCTATCCCG
>NC_089753.1:59416908-59429408 GCF_040412425.1 Macrobrachium rosenbergii
GTAACATTTTAAGCAGCTCACTGAACCACAAAGTAAAATATATGACTGGGATAAAATATGTTTCAAGACTAAAACTAAAAAGATTTAACTTTTGAGGGCCAAGAGGCTAAATCAGACCTAGGGAAAGGTGCCCTTGAATTATGGAATTGGAATATAAATTTAAGCCAAAAGCCAAGCTATGCAATTTTTCAGTAAGACTGAAGAAGGAATGAATGGAGGTATAGTAAAGGGCCGAAGGGACGTTGCGCAACCTAAAGTAATGCCTACAATGCGCCGTGTGAGGTACACTGGCGGCACATTACCTCCCTACAGGGCCTTGAGCTATGGGGAACATGCAGCTGCTCATTAACTAGCTTACAAAATCTAAATTGACGTCTGCTGTTAGGTAGTCAGTCTTAAAAGTAGGTCTTGGAATATCACGGGTTGACATTTACAAATTTCAACAATGTATCATTTACTATGGTAACGTCAACACTATTTGAACTGACAAAGCATAGCAGGGATATGTATCTATTTGGTAACAAACTACTACCTTACTCCCCACAAATGCAGAACTTTTAACGACTGACGGGTTGCCATTTACAGAGTATGCATTTTAATTTCTTCAGATGTTATTGAACTAAGTTAACTTAAGATCCCTAACAGGAAGTTGACGTGTGTTTTTTAGGTTAACTATCAAGAAATCTATCAGAACTCAAATTACCGATTCTTTAAATGAATTCGTTTTAGACAGGTTAAGTACTTTCCTTGTTTAGAAACCTTTACTGAGATACCCTTATGAAAATGTACAAGCTAGCTGATTGGTTTCAAAAACCCTACGATGGCCGTCCTAGCCCAGGACTTTATATCAGTAAACGAAAATGTGTTTCCACGTCCCACAAACTTTTTACAAACTAACTAAGTCTAAACCCATTAAAAGACCTAAAACTGGCAGTTAATAACCACGCTTTCTATACTAGCACCGACCTGGTTTACAGTACACAATCCATTGTACATAGCCGTGAGCTTTCTCAAAAAATCTGCCCTTTGTGCTTCCTAGTTTTTAAATCAACAACTATACGTGCAGTTTTCAACTATGCAAGACATTCAGAATCTTAGAAATTTAACCAGTCCTCTAAGCTCAGTGTGAGTAGGGTCAAGGAGGTTTTTGGTTATTTAACCGAACTCACTTCAAATATCCAATTTCTTTATTCAATGAAAATCTAAACCCTGAATACTAGTAATGGCAGTATATAGTCAAAATTAAAAAAAAAGTATTGTAACTCAACCAAGTTAGCCTGTTAAGAAAAACTTATTTTACTGTCTGGTCTAGGCTGCTGTTAAAACATTTTGCTACTTGCTCAAAGTTGATAAACTGAACAAATTCGTCCTCGAAGTAATATGCACGAGATGTGTTGACCACCAACCAGTTCACTTCAATCGATCTGAAGCAATGCTTTGAAAACATGTTCCAGGCTCGTAGTCTGGTATCAAGCTATGCCATACGGCTTAAACTTTGTTACAGATGCTAAAATGCATGGCTCTGATAAACCAAACCAAATATTTAGTATTACTTACGTTAACGAAGAAAACTGCTAAATAAATTTAGGCCAAAGACCAAGCACTGGGACCTGGTGTCATTCAATGCTGAAACAAATTGACAGTAAAGGTTTGAAAGGTGTAACAGGAGGAAAACCTCGCAGTTGCACTATGAACCAATTGTTAGGAGAGAATGGAACGTAATATAGAGGAAGGATACGAAGGTGGTGTGTACAAGGATACTGGTAAGCCTTTATATCCCAGAACACAAAAGTTAGGTATTCAATTTTTCGTATCTATGAAAAATTCTCAGATTAATGTTGATGTGCATCTATACAAGATCATGATGAAATTGTCACACCCTAGGCTAAATCTTGAACCAATAAAAGTGGTGATCAACTTACGTGTCGAATCTATGTACCATTAATACAAGATCATGACGAAATTGTCACACCTTAGGCTAAATCTTGAACCAATAAAGGTGGTGATCAACTTACATGTCGAATATATGTACCATTAAAAGTAATATAATGCTTCTGTATTTCTCAATTTCAGAAAACTATGGACCAGTGCTGTCAGAACACTGGAGAAGTACTATGCACAATGCAGTGATCACTTAAGTAACCATTAATCTTCACATTGATATAACCTACCCATTTTCTGAAGCCTTTCAAAATTTTTAATTTCAAGTTGCCACTTAGGCATTAGGCATAAAACAGCCTTATTTTCATTTAGGCAAAACTGCCTTATTTTGTAATTAAAAATTTTAAAATTCTAGAGTGAAAACTGACAACTTTATTAGTTATTTAAATCAAAGGCTTTGTAGCCCCATTAAAGTTCATAACAAGAACCACTATTGTAAGCATTTAAATCCTTTTATACTTAAAGGATTTCGTCTGTTGACTCGTTTACCACCAGTTTTTAAATTTAAAAATATTTAAAAACAGAACAAATCTCTAGGATGTTACCATAGTTAATCATACAAGTGTGAATATGCAAATCCTTTATTTAACAATCAAAACTCACTTTCCACTATAATCACGCCTTACACATTCCAAGCTGGCTGCTGGCTTCCTTGTGGCCACTCCAGGCTGACTGCCGCTTTTTTGTGGCCACTTGTCGCTACTCCTAGGCTGTCCAGTGACTAACTTGTGATCACTCTAGGCTGAGTACCAGTTTAACTTGTGGCCACACTAGGCTGGCTACTGCTTTCTTTGTGGCCACCCTAGGATGGCTACTGGATTCCTGTGGCCACCCTAGGCTGTCTGCTGGCTTTCTTTATGGACACCCTCAGGCTCCTTACTGGCCACTCCAGGATGGCTATCAGCTTTATTTTGGCCACTCCAGGCTGCTTACTGGCTTTGTGGGTTCTACTGCCTAACTAGTGTCCACGCCAAGCTGGCCACTATGTTAAACATTTGTTGTTAAAGCTTCTGGGGTCATTTCTGTCGGGAGTAATAATTTAATCAGAAAATACCACTTTTCAAGGAGCACAAGTTAAAATAGATTTAATAAAGATTAAGTGACAAATCTATGAAAATTTAACTTGCGAATAACTTAATTTTAAATATTTAATAAAGCCCATCTTCTGTTAGGCTTTACCTTAGAGGGGCAGATTAAGACTAGAAAAAAATTTGACTGGAAGCCCACCATTTAAATTCAAATTTCTTAAACTTAAAGATATACTGGCATTATTACACTTAATTAAGCTTAGTCGAGAATTTTAGTTAAGCCTAGTCAAGAATTTATTAAACGAATTTAACATGATTCACCTCAATGAGGTTTTTACCTCGATCTATTTTACAGAGTCCAAGTACATATGCTATTAAGTCAAATTATACCATATACCACAACTGCATGAGTTTAATATTAGGTTAGTTTTTAAACAAGTTTGATATAGCAAAATATGATATAGCAAAATAAAGATAATGGAAAGTTGCATTTGCTTTAAGATAAATCACTAGTAGGACATTATCATCCTGTTTATTGGGACAAACTTACATGTTAATGAAATTCAGACTTACAGCTTACCCAAACATTCAAGACTGGTTACCTCACTCAGACACCTCACTCAGACAATACAACTTAAAAACTGGTCACCACACACACTTTACAACTGGTAGTCTTAACCAGACATTCACATCTGGTTACTTAACCCAGACCATCCAGACAACTTAAAATTGGTCTTACAGCCAACTCACACAGACATTCCACCTCACACAGACATTCCACCTCACACAGACATTCCACCTCACACAGACATTCCACCTCACACAGACATTCCACCTCACACAGACATTCCACCTCACACAGACATTCCACCTCACACAGACATTCCACCTCACACAGACATTCCACCTCACACAGACATTTCACACAGACATTCCACACACAGACATTCCACCTCACACAGACATTCCACCTCACACAGACATTCCACCTCACACAGACATTCCACCTCACACAGACATTCCACCTCACACAGACATTCCACCTCACACAGACATTCCCCTGTGACTCTCGGGCATACAACTAAAACTGGTCACCTAAGCCAGATTCAAACCGTCCCTACAACTGGTCACCTTACCCAGAGACTCATCCCCCACATTACATCTGGTCACGTCACCCATAAAAGACTTAAAACTGGCCACCCTGTCACCCCCTCCCCCCAAAGACCTTTTTACTGGCCACTGCACAAGATTACATCCTCACATTACAGCTGGTCACCCAACCCGCATTATGACTTAACTGGTCACCTCACCCAAACCTTATAACTCAACTTGCCTGGAAGAAAAATGATTAAGGTTAGTAGCGGTCCTATACATGGTAGACAATAGTCCACCATGTATAGACCTTGGGCCACCTTTGCTGAAGCAGCATGGCCACCTCATCAAAGGTGGCCCCGTTTGATTGAAAAATGCCTAAAATGCCTAAAATGCCTAAAATGCCTAAAATGCCTAAAATGCCTAAAATGCCTAAAATGCCTAAAATGCCTAAAATGCCTAAAATTTTACTCAGTGCTTTTTCAATTACCTAAGGTCATTCATAGTTGAAGTTTGATTGAATTTGCTTTATTTAAATTCTTAAATTAAGCATTTTTGAACAAATTTTTTAAAAAGTACAAATATTTTACAGGGCCGTACTTTTAAAATAGTTTTATAAAGCTAAAGATATCAAATTGCTTTAGAAATTTAGATTAAAAAATCATGGCTTTAAAATTAGTTAAATTTTCTACATTTGAATTAAATTTAACTACATAAAAATTTAATCTCAGTTCGGATAAAATTCTTTAAAATCTTGCTTAAAAGTCCTGATAAATAAAAATTTACTTTCATTCCTTAAAGTTCATTTAATACTTTAAATTATAAGTCACCTGGATAGTGCAATTACCAAGTTTACACGAGTACTAAAGCCGAAAGCTAGGACATTATTTGTCTAAGAAAATTACATTATCTATACACTGCACTGAAATTTGATATAGGTCGATTCATAATTTTAATTACTGGTTATTCCAGTCAAACAGTTAAGACAGCACGGTTTGAGTTGAAAGAACCCATAGGTCTCAGTTTCTATAGACTAAATAAAGCATTCACAGCCTACTGCAAAGTCTAAAGGCTTTTTCAATATCCTATTTAAGAAAGCTATGACCCTCCTGTATGAAAAATTTCTGTATACACAATACTGCATGACCAATAATTTTTGTATATCACGCTAACCCTAAGTATTTTATTATACATCCGAAATTAGGTATTTATGCAAGGTAGTTTTCAATTGTCACTGCTCACCTACAAACCTACCCACTGCTAAAAGATTAATTTAAAACTTGTTAACTTACGACTATTCTAGTTAACTTTCTACGTAACATTCAAAAGTATCCAACACATGTTTGGAGAAATTGAAGATTAAAATTAATTTAAAGACAATCCACGTCAGGTCATGACTACTAGTTAAACTTAATTAGCAGCAAATGAAGCTTTACAACAGCAAACAAATGAAATTACGAAATTTCACAAACTAGATAATATACACAAGAAAAAGCCTGTAGAACAGCAAACAAAAAAATTAACAAACTAGATAACATACATATGAAAATTAAGCTTTACAACAGGAAACTAGTATCAAATAAGAAAATTCACAAACTAGATAATATACCTGAAATGACGCTGTACAACAAACAAATTACTAAAATTCACACTAAACCTAACAAATGAAGCTTTACAACAGCAAACAAATTAAACTAAGAACACTTACAAACTAGATAATATACATAACAGAATAAGCTTTACGGTACCAAACAAATTAAAGAATTCACAAACTAGACAATATACCTAACAAATGAAATTAAAAATTAACATTAGATAATATAACTAACAAATGAAGTTAAAAATTAACAGATAAGATACCAAACAAAAGTTAAAAATTAACATTAGATAAGATACCTAACAAATTAAGCTTTACAACAGCCAAACCTAAAACCAAAGAACAAATTACGGAAAAATTAAACCCAACAAACGAAAACTTATAACAGCAAACTCACTGACGAACAAACCTACCTAACACTATGAAACTACGTAAAGAAAACTTCAATTATCTGGCCTAATACATCACAGAAGAATTTCCTTACCTTTCTGTAACCTCGACAAACAGTCAGATCGTCACCACAACACCGAGTAAACTACGCGTCACCAGACCTTGAACGCTAAACGGGAACTGACCAGTTTTCAAAGCACAGTTCGCAGGAAGAGATTTTTCAATGCCAAGGACTCGTAAAACAGGTAGTTATTGGTCTACCGTTTATATATTTGTAGAAGCCAGATAGAAAACGTATGATATTTTAATATATTCTATTTTCAGAGGGCGCTATGGCTTGGTTTTTAAGTATGTTTTTTCTTATTTGAAAGGCCTTTCTTTCAAATGGATAATTGATTGACTGAGTAATTTTGCTGTAAGGAATACTACGAAAGATTGCGAGTGGTAGAGACGAATATTCTTGATTTTATAGGATTTGTAAAATGAAATTGTTTGTTTCAAATATATTATATATATATATATATATATATATATATATATATATATATATATATATATATATATATATATATATATATATATATATATATATATATATATATAGAGAGAGAGAGAGAGAGAGAGAGAGAGAGAGAGAGAGAGAGATTTTAAAAGTATCTTTGAGCAGTGGGTAGGTTTGCAGGTGAACAGTGACACTTGAAAATTACATTACATAATTACCTAATTTCTGGCGTGTGATAAATTAATTAGGATTAACGAAATATGCAAAGATTATATTTGACAGAACGCAGTATTTTTTTATACAGAAATAAATGGATTATACAGGAGGGTTACAACGACTTCTTAAATAGGATATTGAAAAAGCCTGTTTAGTCTTTGCTATAGGCTGTGAATGCTTCATAGCTGTCAATATAAATTTTAAGACCAATGGTTGTTTCATCTACGACAATAAAGTCTTGATAACTGTTAGACTGAATTAATCAGTAACTATTAAAATAAAATAAATATATATATATATATATATATATATATATATATATATATATATATATATATATATATATATATATATATATATATATACATATATGAATTTTTACACACATAAACAACACATTTTTATATATATATATATATATATATACTACCATATATATATATATTTATATATATAAATATATATATATTTATATATATATATATATATTCCACTATATATATATATATACATATTCTTTTCAAGCATCTGTTACTAGCCTAAAGCTCTACGTTTATATAAATTCAAATCCTGTCTCTTATAAATTCCGATTCCTTTTTCTTGATCCAAAGAACGCACGTCATTTGGATTGGATCCTGTAATTTGTCAGAATATGCTTTGAAGTGTGAAGGAATATTTGTTTTAGTTTTTGCCGAGTCAGTAAATGCTAAAGATATTTTAAAGATACGATAAAATAATAATTTTTCTTCAGGCGAGGGTTCAAATGCCTGTGATATTTTAAAGAAATAGTAAAGTATTAATCTGTTAGTTTTTTGTAAACATGGATTTTTTAACGTTGCACATTCAATTTTGAGACGGTGGCTTAGACTCAATAAATGCTGAAGATATTTTAAAGGTACGATAAAATATTGATCTTTCTTTAGGCGAGGATTTAAATTCCTATTATATCTTAAAGATACGATGAAGTATTAATCTTTTTTTTTGTAAACGTGGATGTTGTAATGTTGTACATTTAATTTTGAGAAGGTGGCTTAGTCTCAATAAATGCTTAAGATGTTTTAAAGATACGACACAGTATTGATCTTTCCTCAGGAGAGGATTCAAAAGCCTGTGATATTTTAAAGATATAGCAAAATATTTTTTTTTGTAAACATGGATTTTGTGATGTTGCACATTTTAATTTTAAAGATACGATTAAATTTAATAAGCTTTTTCTTATGCAGGTAAAACACAAATCTATGGGAAGCTATTTACCTGAATTATTTCTGATATTTCAAGGTAAGCTCTCTTGTGCAGGTAAGATACAGCTTCATGGGAAGGTATTTACCCTGATTATTTCTCTTATGTTTTTTCTTTTTGAAAACCTTTCTTTCATTTTAATTGATTGACTGAGTAATTTTGCTGTAAGGAATACTGAAAGACGAGTGGTAGAGACGAATATTCTTGATTTTAATTTGTAAATAAATTGCTGATATATATATATATATATATATATATTTTAATATATATATATAAATATTGATCTTTATTTAGAGCGAGATTTTAAAAGTATCTTTGAGCAGTGGGTAGGTTTATATCTTACATTAATAATTACCTAATTTCTGATGTATAAATAAATTAATTAGGATTAAGATTAAAATATGCAAAGATTATATTTTTTTTTTTTAAACGAAATAAATGGATTATACAGGAGGGTTGTAAATGTTGAAAAAAAGCCTGTTTAGTTTTGAGAAGGCTGTGAATGCTTCATAGCTCTCAATATAAATTTTAAGACCAATGGTTGTTTAAGACAATGTTTTAAAGACTGAATTAATCAGTAACTATTAAAAGTATATATATATATGATATTTCCTCAGTGAGATATGAATTTTATCAAAAAGCCTGTGATATTTTAAAGATATAGCAAAGTAATATATTTTTTTTGTAAACATGGATTTTGTGATGTTGCACATTTAATTTTGGGAAGGTATTCACCTTCATTATTTCTCATATTCCTTTTTTCTGTTAGGCCTAAAGCTCTCGTTTATCTGAGGATCAGATTCCACTGAAACACAAATCTCTTATAAATTCCGATTCCTTTTCTTGATCCAAAGAAGCGTCATTTATTGGAATTATTGTCTGATATGCTTTGAAGTGTGAAGGAATATTTGTTTTAGTTTTTGTGTCAGTAAATGCTAAAGATATTTTAAAGATACGATAAAATAATAATTTTTCTTCAGCTTCAAATGCCTGAAGATATTTTAAAGAAATGATTATTAATCTGTTAGTTTTTGTAAACATGGATTTTTAACGTTGCACTTTCAATTTTCGTGCAGATAGAAGATATTTTAAAAGATAAAATATTCGAGGATTTAAACATTATAACGATGAAGTATTAATCTTTTTTTTTGTAAACGTGGATGTTGTAATACATTTAATTTTTCTTAGTCTCAATAAATGCTTAAGATGTTTTAAGATAGTCAGCCTGTGATATTTTAAAAATAGCAAAGTGATATTTTTTTGTAAACATGGATTTTGTGATGTTCATTTAATTTTGATTCTCGATTTCTCATATTTCTCTCTTATGCAGTAAAAACAAAAGACTCTGAATTATTTCTGATATTTCAAAACAATCTCTTGTGGAGAAATCAGCTTTGCCACATTCTCCTAAGACCATTCGACATGCAGATTAACAAAGCTATCTCTCCTGATAAAATTCACCTCAGTCAGCAAAAACTGACATATTCATTCATCTCGATCTCCTGAAGAGAAACAAGACTCATATTTCACAAAACAATTCGGGAGAAATCATTGCCACATTCTCCTAAGACCATCTCGACATTTGTTAACAATCTCTCTCTCTTCTTCTTCTTCTTCTTCTTCTTCTTCTTCTTCTCCTCCTCCTCCTCCTCCTCCTCCTTCTTCTTCTTCTTCTTCTACTCCTCCTACTCCTTCCTCTTCTTCTTCTCCTTTTCCTTCTTCTTCCTCTCCTTCTTTTCCTTCCTCTTCTCCTCATTCTCCTCCTCCTCCTCTTTCTCCTCCTTCTTCTTCTTCTGCTTCCCCTACTCCTTCTTCTCCTTCGTCTTCTTTTTCTCCTCCTCCTTCTTCTTTTCCTTCCTCTTCTCCTCATCCTCCTCCTCCTCCTCCTCTTCTTCCTCCTCCTTCTTCTTCTTCTCTTTCTCCGTCTTCTGTGAAACTGTAAAGACAAACAATATTCCTCAGATCAGCAGGTCAAGACAAATATCTAAGAAGAACCTCAATACGTTTGCTCCAGTGTCGCCTTTCGGCTATTGGGAGACGCCCCTGGGATTCCCCTTCGGAGGATTTATGATGGAAAAAGGTTCCGAGCCTCGCATTCAAATGGTTCTGGGATTCTGGCTTCAGAGGAGGGTGGGGATTGGGGTGGTCCCTTCCAAGCCCAAACTGTCAATCGTCCGTGGGACAGGAATCTTGGTCCTAAGGTAGATCGTAATATCTGTCAATCCTTTTTCTGTAGGTATTTAAATATATATTTTAATTTTGTAATGAGTTATGGTCTATGCTTTTAAAGTAAAGTACATTCTTGTAAATTATTATATGTATATGTATATGTATATATATATATATATATATATATATATATATATATATATATATATATATATATATATATATATATACATATAATATATTTATATATATGCACATATTACATATAATGAATGTTTTATATATATGCACATATATATATATAAATATGAATGAATATATATATATATATATATATATATATATATATATATATATATATATATTTGGTGAAATTCTTTATTTTCATCTTTTTTTGGAACGAAGTTGTTAGCCCCATTATAAAGAAGAATCGTTGTGTGAAAAGAAGAAAACTCTCTCTCTCTCTCTCTCTCTACAAGATAATATAACAGGGACCATTCATTTCTCGCGCAATTTCTCGCTCGCACGGAGCAATGAGACATGACTTCAGAAATTCCAGAAATTGCATTTTGTGTCGATATTGCAATTTTTGTTCCACCAAAAGTGAGTTTATAGCTTCTTTCTTTCTAACTTCCTCTTTCTCGAAAGTTCAAGCGAAGATGCAATAATGTATTCCTACCCTAAAAGAATTCACCTTTATTTTAATCGTTTATTCGTATTTTCATCTGTTTATTTATTAATTCATTAATTTATCTTTTTATATTCTTTTCTAATATATGATCTCCTCCTTCTGTATTTTCTATTGTCTTCTGCAACTCCTTTCAAATGAACACCATAACATACTTTGGAAGCTTGAATTTTAAGTCAATGGCTCCTGTGGTGGGCTTGTTCCACATGAATAGGGTTTATCATCTGAATAATAATAATAATAATAATAATAATAATAATAATAATAATAATAATAATAATAATAATAATAATAATAATAATAATAATAATAATAATATTTTCTGTACTTGATTTGGATATTTACTGATATCTTAACATCCAGGGATAGAACTTAATTGAATATGTACATAAATTAGACTCTTAGACAACAATGTAAATAAAATTTTTATCAGTTTAAAAACATCTTTATGTCTAACATGCAATTAGCTTCTAAATATGTTTAAATCAAACATGCACTGGGCTTCTAAATATCTTTACATTTAACGTACAGTTAGCTTCCAAATACCATCTGGAAAAACTAAAATAAACGAAGCCTCTAGATACCTAGAACATTTATAAATAGCCTATGAAGGCGTTAAGCGAGATTAAACCTACCTCTCTCCGTTCTCACTCTCTATTACTGCATTATTTTCCCCTTTCTACCGCCTCAGCTCCTGAGAAGATGAGAGTGATTCCAAAGTCTTTACTTTTATTAAGGCCATCTCTCAAGGTGCCACCTCCCTCCTGTGGATATAATGCTAAGGAGTTCATTTTACACAAGCTATTTCTTCCTTGCTCCTGCCATGGAGAGACAGAATTACTTGCTACGAAGGTTGAATTTTCATATGATCAATAACCCAAGTGGATACTTCATGTTTGTAAGGCATTTTTTGGACGTTATGTAAAAAGGCCAGTAAGATTTGTCCCCTCTTTAACGTGGTAGTTTAATGTAATGCATTACTGATTTAGTATAAAGTCGGTAGTTTTGTTCTTCAAAGACGTATTTGATGCCTTGGTTGATTTGTAGCATTCTCGAATATTACTATAGTAGATAGAATGTTTTTATTATTATTGTCTGATTTGGCATCCCGTTTCTACTCCATTCTTAAAACAATTTCTGATAAAAAGGAATTGTTTCATTTTTTATCTTTATAGGTTAGACTGTAAACCCAGACCATTTTATTTTTATTGTTAACATGAGTTGAGTTAATTACATTTGCAAGATGGGAACGTAGAAAGGGATTGTTGAGCCATCTCTCCTTTATGGATATGAGGAATGAATGCTGACTTCGAATGAAAGAAAAATGTGGTAATATGTGTGCGTATATGTGGCATACGAAGAACTGAAAAAGGAGAGATGTGACGAGAAGAAGTGGTGAAAATGTTAAAATCTTGGTGAAAGGGTGGATCAGAGCCTGTTGAGATGGTACTGTCATGTGGGAAGAATGGAGGGTGATAGGTTGGTGTAAAAAGTGTATAATTTGAAGTGTTACTGGGAAACAGGAGAGAAAGACCTAGAGAGGTTTGAACAGAGTGTGTGAAAGAGGTACTGGAAAAAAATGGCCTTATTATTCAGGAAAAGAAAAAGTACGTGCAAGATAGAGGTGAGCGGCGCAGT